>NW_022264985.1:540556-630573 GCF_002021735.2 Oncorhynchus kisutch | reverse complement strand
GGGTATCAGTGGTATTCATATAGGTGGTCATATCAGTGGTATTCACATAGGTGGTCATATCAGTGGTATTCATATAGGGTGGTCATATCATGGTATTCAATAGGTGGTCATATCAGTGGTATTCACATAGGGTGGTCATATCAGTGGTATTCATATAGGTGGTCGTATCAGTGGTATTCACCATAGGGTGTCATATCAGTGGTATTCACATAGGGTGGTCATATCATGGTATTCTATAGGGTGGTCATATCAGTGGTATTCACATAGGGTGGTCATATCAGTGGTATTCACTAGGTGGTCATATCAGTGGTATTCATATAGGTTCAGTTGGTATTCATAAGGGTATCAGTGGTATTCATATAGGTGGTCATATCATGGTATTCATATGGGTAAATCAGTGGTATTCATATAGGTGGTCATATCAGTGGTATTCATATAGGGTGGTCATATCAGTGGTATTCACATAGGGTGGTCATATCAGTGGTATTCATATAGGTGGTCATATCAGTGGTATTACATAGGGTGGTCATATCAGTGTATTCCATATAGGGTTGTCATATCAGTGGTATTCACATAGGGTGGTCATATCAGTGGTATTCACATAGGGTATATCAGTGGTATTCATATAGGGTATCAGTGGTATTCATATAGTGGTCGTATCAGTGTATCACATAGGTGGTCATATCAGTGGTATTCATATAGGGTGGTCATATCATGTTATTCATATAGGGTGGTCATATCAGTGGTATTCCATATAGTGGTCATATCAGTGGTATTCATAGCGGGTATCAGTGGTATTCATATAGGGTATCAGTGGTATTCATATAGGGTGGTCATATCAGTGGTATTCATATAGGGTTATACATTGTTTCATTCATATAGGTGGTCATATCAGTGGTATTCATATAGGGTGGTCATATCAGTGGTATTCATATAGGGTGGTCTATCAGTGGTATTCATATAGGGTGGTCATATCATGGGTATTCACATAGGGTGGTCATATCATGGTATTCATATAGGGTGGTCATATCAGTGGTATTCACATAGGGTGTCATATCAGTGGTATTCATATAGGGTGGTCATATCAGTGGTATTCACATAGGTGGTCATATCAGTGGTATTCATAGGGTGGTCATATCAGTGGTATTCATATAGGTGGTCATATCAGTGGTATTCATATAGGGTATCAGTGTATTCATATAGGGTGGTCATATCAGTGGTATTCATATAGGGTATCAGTGGTATTCATATAGGGTGTCCTATCAGTGGTATTCATATAGGGTCAGTGTATTCATATTTCAAATAGGGTGTTCATATCAGTGGTATTCACATAGGGTGGTCATATCAGTGGTATTCACAGAGGGTATCCGTGGTATTCATATAGGGTGGTCATATCAGTGGTATTCACATAGGGTGGTATATCGTGGTATTCATATCGGGTGGTCATATCAGTGTATTCATATAGGGTGGTCAATCAGGGTATTCATATAGAGTGGTCATATCAGTGGTATTCATATAGGGTGGTCATATCAGTGGTATTCATATAGGGGTATCAGTGGTATTCATATAGGGTATCAGTGGTATTCATATAGGGTGGTCTATCAGTGTATTCATATAGGGTGGTCATATCAGTGGTATTCACATAGGGTGGTCATATCAGTGGTATTCCTATAGAGTGTTCATATCAGTGGTATTCACATAGGGTGGTCATATCAGTGGTATTCATATAGGGTTGTCATATCAGTGGTATTCACATAGGGTGGTCATATCAGTGTATTCACATAGGGTATCATGGTATTCATATAGGGTATCCATTGGTATTCATATAGGGTGGTCCGTATCAGGGTATTCATAAGGGTGGTCATATCAGTGGTATTCATATAGAGTGGTTGTATCAGTGGTATTCATATAGGGTGGTCATATCAGTGGTATTCACATAGGGTGGTCATATCAGTGGTATTCATATAGGGGGCATTGTATCAGTGTATTCATATAGGTGTGGTCATATCAGTGGTATTCACATAGGGTGGTCATATCAGTGGTATTCATATAGGGTATCAGTGGTATTCATATTGGGATCAGTGGTATTCATATAGGGTGGTATATCAGTTGTATTCATATAGGGTGGTCAATCAGTTGTATTCATATAGGGTGGTCATATCAGTGGTATTCACATAGGGTGTCATATCAGTGGTATTCACATAGGGTGGTCATATCAGTGGTATTCATATAGGGTGGTCATATCAATGGTATTCACATAGGGTGGTCATATCAGTGGTATTCATATAGGGTGGTCATATCAGTGTATTCATATAGGGTATCAGTGGTATTCATAGGATCAGTGGTATTCATATAGGGTGGTCTATCATGGTATTCATATAGGGTAAAAGTGTATTCATAGGGTGGTCATATCAGTGGTATTCACATAGGGTGGTCATATCAGTGGTATTCATATAGGGTGGTCATATCAGTGGTATTCATATAGGGTATCATTGGTATTCATATAGGGTATCATTGGTATTCATATAGGGTGGTCATATCAGTTGTATTCATATAGGGTGGTCATATCAGTGGTATTCCATAGGTGTCATATCAGTGGTATTCCATAGGGTGGTCATATCAGTGGTATTCATATAGGTATCAGTGGTATTCACATAGGGTGGTCATATCAGTGGTATCACATAGGGTGGTCATATCAGTGGTATTCATATAGGTTATCAGTGGTATTCATATAGGGTGGTCATATCAGTGGTATTCATATAGGTATCAGTGTATTCATATAGGGTGGTCATATCAGTGGTATTCACATAGGGGGTCTATCAGTGGTATTCATATAGGTTATCAGTGGTATTCATATAGGGTAATCAGTGGTATTCATATAGGGTGGTCATTCATTTCAGTGGTATTCTATAGGGTATATCAGTGGTATTCACATGGGTGGTCATATCAGTGTATTCATATAGGTGTCATATCAGTGGTATTCACATAGGGTGGTCATATCAGTGGTATTCATATAGTGTTCATATCAGTGGTATTCATATGGGTGGTCATATCAGTGGTATTCATATAGGGTTGTCATATCAGTGGTATTCACATAGGGTGTGTCATATCATGGTATTCACATAGGGTGGTCATATCAGTGGTATTCATATAGGGTATCAGTGGTATTCATATAGGGTGGTCATATCATTGGTATTCATATAGGGTATCAGTTGTATTCTATAGGGTGGTCATATCAGTGGTATTCACATAGGGTGGTCATATCAGTGGTATTCATATAGGGTATCAGTGGTATTCATATAGGGTATCAGTGGTATTCATATAGGGTGGTCATATCAGTTGTATTCATATAGGGTGGTCATATCAGTGGTATTCACATAGGGTGGTCATATCATGGTATTCACTAGGGTGGTCATATCAGTGGTATTCATATAGGGTATCAGTGGTATTCATCATAGGGTATCAGTGGTATTCATATAGGGTGGTCATATCAGTGTATTCATATAGGTGGTCATATCAGTGGTATTCCTATAGGTGGTCATATCAGTGGTATTCATATAGGGTGGTCATTCAGTGGTATTCATATAGGGTATCAGTGGTATTCACATAGGGTGGTCATATCAGTGGTATTCACATAGGGTGGTCATATCAGTGTATTCATATAGGGTATCAGTGGTATTCATATAGGGTGGTCTATTCAGTGGTATTCATATAGGGTATCAGTTGTATTCATAGGGTGGTCATATCAGTGGTATTCATATAGGGTGGTCATATCAGTGGTATTCATAGGGGTCATATCAGTGGTATTCATATAGGGTATATCAGTGGTATTCATATAGGGTGGTCATATCAGTGGTATTCATATAGGGTATCAGTGTTATTCATATAGGGTGGTCATATCATGGTATTCCTAGGGTGGTCATATCAGTGGTATTCATAGGGTGGTCATATCAGTGGTATTCATATAGGTGTTCATATCAGTGGTATTCATAGGCTGGTCATATCAGTGGTATTCATACAGGTTGTCATATCAGTAGTATTCACATAGGGTGGTCATATCAGTGGTATTCACATGGGTATCAGTGGTATTCATTAGGGTATCAGTGGTATTCATATAGGTGGTCGTATCAGTGGTATTCACATAGGGGGGCATATCATGGTATTCATATAGAGTGGTTGTATCAGTGTATTCATATAGGGTGGTCATATCATGGTATTCACATAGGGTGGTCATATCAGTGGTATTCATATAGCGTGGTTGTATCAGTTGTATTCATATAGGGTGGTCATATCAGTGGTATTCACATAGGGTGGTCATATCAGTGGTATTCATATAGGGTATCATGGTATTCATATAGGGTATCAGTGGTATTCATATAGGGTGGTCATATCAGTTGTATTCATATAGGGTGGTCATATCAGTTGTATTCATATAGGGTGGTCATATCAGTGGTATTCACATAGGGTGGTCATATCAGTGGTATTCACATAGAGGGTGGTCATATCAATGGTATTCATATAGGTGTCATATCAATGGTATTCATATAGGGTGGTCATATCAGTGGTATTCATATAGGGTGGTCATATCAGTGGTATTCATAAGGGTATCAGTGGTATTCATATAGGGTATCAGTTGTATTCATATAGGGTGGTCATATCAGTGGTATTCATATAGGGTGGTCATATCAGTGGTATTCACATAAGGGTGGTCATATCAGTGGTATTCATATAGAGTGTTCATATCAGTGGTATTCACATAGGCTGGTCATATCAGTGGTATTCATACAGGGTTGTCATATCAGTAGTATTCACATAGGGTGGTCATATCAGTGGTATTCACATAGGGTATCAGTGGTATTCATATAGGGTATCAGTGGTATTCATATAGAGTGGTCGTATCAGTGGTATTCACATAGGGTGGTCATATCAGTGGTATTCATATAGAGTGGTTGTATCCAGTGGTATTCATATAGGGTGGTCCATATCAGTGGTATTCACATAGGGTGGTCATATCAGTGGTATTCATATAGCGTGGTTGTATCAGTTGTATTCATATAGGGTGGTCATATCAGTGGTATTCACATAGGGTGGTCATATCAGTGGTATTCATATAGGGTATCAGTGGTATTCATATTGGGTATCAGTGGTATTCATATAGGGTGGTCATATCAGTAAGTATTCATATAGGGTGGTCATATCAGTTGTATTCATATAGGGTGGTCATATCAGTGGTATTCACATAGGGTGGTCCATATCAGTGGTATTCACATAGGGTGGTCATATCAATGGTATTCATATGGGTGGTCATATCAATGGTATTCACATAGGGTGGTCATAATCAATGGTATTCCATATAGGGTGGTCATATCAATGGTATTCACATAGGGTGTCCATATCGAGTGGTATTCATATAGGGTATCAGTGGTATTCATATAGGGTAATCAGTGGTATTCATATAGGGTGGTCATATCAGTGGGGTATTCATATAGGGTGTCAGTGGTATTTCATATAGGGTATCAGTGGTTTATATAGGGTGGTCATATCAGTTGTATTCATATAGGGTGGTCCATATCAGTGTATCATATAGGGTGGTCATAGTCAGTGGTATTCACTATAGGGTGGTCATATCAGTGGTATTCACATAGGGTGGTCATATCAGTGGTATTCACATAGGTGTGGTCATATCAATGGTATTTCACTATGGGTGGTCATATCAGTTGTATTCATATAGGGTGGTCATATCAGTGGTATTCATATAGGGTGGTCATATCAGTGGTATTCATATAGGGTGGTCATATCAGTGGTATTCATATAGGGTATCAGTGGTATTCATATAGGGTATCATGTATTCATATAGGGTGGTCATATCAGTGGTATTCATATAGGGTGGTCATATCAGTGGTATTCACATAGGGTGGTCATTCAGTGTATTCATATAGGTGTCATATCAGTGGTATTCACATAGGGTGGTCATATCAGTGGTATTCATATAGGGTGTCATAATCAGTGGTATTCCATAGGGGGTCATATCATGGGTATTCACATAGGGTATCAGTGTATTCATATAGGGTGTATCAGTGGTATTCATATAGGTGGTCATATCAGTGGTATTCACATAGGGTGGTCATATCAGTGGTATTTCATATAGTGGTTGTATCAGTGGTATTCATATAGGGTGGTCATATCAGTGGTATTCACATAGGGTGGTCATATCAGTGGTATTCATAGCGTAGTTGTATCAGTGGTATTCATATAGGGTGGTCATATCAGTGGTATTCATATAGGGTGGTCATATCAGTGGTATTCATATAGGGTATCAGTGGTATTCATATTGGTATATCAGTGGTATTCATATAGGGTGGTCATATCAGTTGTATTCAATAGGGTGGTCATATCAGTTGTATTCAATAGGAGGGTGTCATATCAGTGTATTCATATAGGGTGGTCATATCAGTGGTATTCACATAGGGTGGTCATATCAGTGGTATTCATATAGGGTGGTCATATCAGTGGTATTCATATGGTGGTCATATCAGTGGTATTCATATAGGTGGTCATATCAGTGGTATTCATATAGGGTAATCAGTGGTATTCATATAGGGTATCAGTGGTATTCATATAGGTGGTCATATCAGTGGTATTCCATATAGGGTAAAGTGTTATTCATATAGGGTGGTCATATCAGTGGTATTCATATAGGGTATCAGTGGTATTCACTAGGGTGGTCATATCAGTGGTATTCACATAGGGTGGTCATATCAGTGGTATTCATATAGAGTGTTCATATCAGTGGTATTCACATAGGCTGGTCATATCAGTGGTATTCATACAGGGTTGTCATATCAGTAGTATTCACATAGGGTGGTCATATCAGTGGTATTCACATAGGGTATCAGTGGTATTCATATAGGGTATCAGTGGTATTCATATAGAGTGGTCGTATCAGTGGTATTCACATAGGGTGGTCATATCAGTGGTATTCATATAGAGTGGTTGTATCAGTGGTATTCATATAGGGTGGTCATATCAGTGGTATTCACATAGGGTGGTCATATCAGTGGTATTCATATAGCGTGGTTGTATCAGTTGTATTCATATAGGGTGGTCATATCAGTGGTATTCACATAGGGTGGTCATATCAGTGGTATTCATATAGGGTATCAGTGGTATTCATATTGGGTATCAGTGGTATTCATATAGGGTGGTCATATCAGTTGTATTCATATAGGGTGGTCATATCAGTTGTATTCATATAGGGTGGTCATATCAGTGGTATTCACATAGGGTGGTCATATCAGTGGTATTCACATAGGGTGGTCATATCAATGGTATTCATATAGGGTGGTCATATCAATGGTATTCACATAGGGTGGTCATATCAATGGTATTCATATAGGGTGGTCATATCAATGGTATTCACATAGGGTGGTCATATCAGTGGTATTCATATAGGGTATCAGTGGTATTCATATAGGGTATCAGTGGTATTCATATAGGGTGGTCATATCAGTGGTATTCATATAGGGTGTCAGTGGTATTCATATAGGGTATCAGTGGTTTTCATATAGGGTGGTCATATCAGTTGTATTCATATAGGGTGGTCATATCAGTTGTATTCATATAGGGTGGTCATATCAGTGGTATTCACATAGGGTGGTCATATCAGTGGTATTCACATAGGGTGGTCATATCAATGGTATTCATATAGGGTGGTCATATCAATGGTATTCACATAGGGTGGTCATATCAATGGTATTCATATAGGGTGGTCATATCAATGGTATTCACATAGGGTGGTCATATCAGTGGTATTCATATAGGGTGGTCATATCAGTTGTATTCATATAGGGTGGTCATATCAGTGGTATTCACATAGGGTGGTCATATCAGTGGTATTCACATAGGGTGGTCTTATCAGTGGTATTCATATAGGGTATCAGTGGTATTCATATAGAGTGCTCGTATCAGTGGTATTCATATAGGGTATCAGTGGTATTCATATAGGGTGTTCATATCAGTGGTATTCACATAGGGTGGTCATATCAGTGGTATTCACATAGGGTATCAGTGGTATTCATATAGGGTGGTCATATTAGTGGTATTCACATAGGGTGGTCATATCAGTGGTATTCATATCGGGTGGTCATATCAGTGGTATTCATATAGGGTGGTCATATCAGGGGTATTCATATAGAGTGGTCATATTAGTGGTATTCACATAGGGTGGTCATATCAGTGGTATTCATATCGGGTGGTCATATCAGTGGTATTCATATAGGGTGGTCATATCAGGGGTATTCATATAGAGTGGTCATATCAGTGGTATTCATATAGGGTGGTCATATCAGTGGTATTCATATAGGGTATCAGTGGTATTCATATAGGGTATCAGTGGTATTCATATAGGGTGGTCATATCAGTGGTATTCATATAGGGTGTCAGTGGTATTCATATAGGGTATCAGTGGTATTCATATAGGGTGGTCATATCAGTTGTATTCATATAGGGTGGTCATATCAGTGGTATTCACATAGGGTGGTCATATCAGTGGTATTCATATAGGGTATCAGTGGTATTCATATAGGGTGGTCATATCAGTGGTATTCATATAGGGTATCAGTTGTATTCATACAGGGTGGTCATATCAGTGGTATTCACATAGGGTGGTCATATCAGTGGTATTCATATAGGGTATCAGTGGTATTCATATGGGGTATCAGTGGTATTCATATAGGGTGGTCATATCAGTGGTATTCATATAGGGTGGTCATATCAGTGGTATTCACATAGGGTGGTCATATCAGTGGTATTCACAAAGGGTGGTCATATCAGTGGTATTCATATAGGGTATCAGTGGTATTCACATAGGGTGGTCATATCAGTGGTATTCACATAGGGTGGTCATATCAGTGGTATTCATATAGGGTATCAGTGGTATTCATATAGGGTGGTCATATCAGTGGTATTCATATAGGGTATCAGTGGTATTCATATAGGGTGGTCATATCAGTGGTATTCACATAGGGTGGTCATATCAGTGGTATTCATATCAGTGGTATTCAAATAGGGTGGTCATATCAGTGGTATTCACATAGGGTGGTCATATCAGTGGTATTCACATAGGGTGGTCATATCAATGGTATTCATATAGGGTGTTCATATCAATGGTATTCACATAGGGTGGTCAAATCAGTGGTATTCACATAGGGTGGTCATATCAGTGGTATTCACATAGGTTGGTCATATCAGTGGTATTCACATAGGGTGGTCATATCGGTGGTATTCATATAGGGTGGTCATATCAATGGTATTCATATAGGGTGGTCATATCAGTGGTATTCATGAAGGGTAGTCATATCAGTGGTATTCACATAGGGTGGTTATATCAGTGGTATTCACATAGGGTGGCATTCATATAGGGTGGTCATATCAGTGGTATTCATATAGGGTGGTCATATCAGTGGTATTCATATAGGGTATCAGTGGTATTCATATAGGGTGGTCATATCAGTGGTATTCATATAGGGTATCAGTGGTATTCATATAGGGTATCAGTGGTATTCATATAGGGTATCAGTGGTATTCATATAGGGTATCAGTGGTATTCATATAGAGTGGTCATATCAGTGGTATTCACATAGGGTGGTCATATCAGTGGTATTCATATAGGGTATCAGTGGTATTCATATAGGGTATCAGTGGTATTCATATAGAGTGGTCGTATCAGTGGTATTCACATAGGGTGGTCATATCAGTGGTATTCACATAGGGTGGTCATATCAGTGGTATTCATATAGAGTGTTCATATCAGTGGTATTCACATAGGGTGGTCATATCAGTGGTATTCACATAGGGTATCAGTGGTATTCATATAGGGTATCAGTGGTATTCATATAGAGTGGTCGTATCAGTGGTATTCACATAGGGTGCTCATATCAGTGGTATTCACATAGGGTGGTCATATCATTGGTATTCATATAGGGTATCAGTGGTATTCATATAGGGTGGTCATATCAGTGGTATTCATATAGGGTATCAGTGGTATTCATATACGGTGGTCATATCAGTTGTATTCATATAGGGTGGTCATATCAGTGGTATTCACATAGGGTGGTCATATCAGTGGTATTCACATAGGGTGGTCATATCAGTGGTATTCATATAGGGTATCAGTGGTATTCACATAGGGTGGTCATATCAGTGGTATTCACATAGGGTGGTCATATCAGTGGTATTCATATAGGGTATCAGTGGTATTCATATAGGGTGGTCATATCAGTGGTATTCATATAGGGTATCAGTTGTATTCATATAGGGTGGTCATATCAGTGGTATTCACATAGGGTGGTCATATCAGTGGTATTCATATAGGGTATCAGTGGTATTCATATAGGGTATCAGTGGTATTCATATAGGGTGGTCATTTCAGTGGTATTCATATAGGGTAAAAGTGTTATTCATATAGGGTGGTCATATCAGTGGTATTCATATAGAGTGGTCATATCAGTGGTATTCACATAGGGTGGTCATATCAGTGGTATTCATATAGAGTGTTCATATCAGTGGTATTCACATAGGCTGGTCATATCAGTGGTATTCATACAGGGTTGTCATATCAGTAGTATTCACATAGGGTGGTCATATCAGTGGTATTCACATAGGGTGGTCATATCAGTGGTATTCATATAGGGTATCAGTGGTATTCATATAGGGTGGTCTTATCAGTGGTATTCATATAGGGTATCTGTTGTATTCTAATAGGGTGGTCATATCAGTGGTATTCACATAGGGTGGTCATATCAGTGGTATTCATATAGGGTATCAGTGGTATTCATATAGGGTATCAGTGGTATTCATATAGGGTGGTCATATCAGTTGTATTCATATAGGGTGGTCATATCAGTGGTATTCACATAGGGTGGTCATATCAGTGGTATTCACATAGGGTGGTCATATCAGTGGTATTCATATAGGGTATCAGTGGTATTCATATAGGGTATCAGTGGTATTCATATAGGGTGGTCATATCAGTTGTATTCATATAGGGTGGTCATATCAGTGGTATTCACATAGGGTGGTCATATCAGTGGTATTCACATAGGGTGGTCATATCAGTGGTATTCATATAGGGTATCAGTGGTATTCACATAGGGTGGTCATATCAGTGGTATTCACATAGGGTGGTCATATCAGTGGTATTCATATAGGGTATCAGTGGTATTCATATAGGGTGGTCATATCAGTGGTATTCATATAGGGTATCAGTTGTATTCATATAGGGTGGTCATATCAGTGGTATTCACATAGGGTGGTCATATCAGTGGTATTCATATAGGGTATCAGTGGTATTCATATAGGGTATCAGTGGTATTCATATAGGGTGGTCATATCAGTGGTATTCATATAGGGTAAAAGTGTTATTCATCTAGGGTGGTCATATCAGTGGTATTCATCTAGGGTGGTCATATCAGTGGTATTCACATAGGGTGGTCATATCAGTGGTATTCATATAGAGTGTTCATATCAGTGGTATTCACATAGGCTGGTCATATCAGTGGTATTCATACAGGGTTGTCATATCAGTAGTATACACATAGGGTGGTCATATCAGTGGTATTCACATAGGGTATCAGTGGTATTCATATAGGGTATCAGTGGTATTCATATAGAGTGGTCGTATCAGTGGTATTCACATAGGGTGGTCATATCAGTGGTATTCATATAGAGTGGTTGTATCAGTGGTATTCATATAGGGTGGTCATATCAGTGGTATTCACATAGGGTGGTCATATCAGTGGTATTCATATAGCGTGGTTGTATCAGTTGTATTCATATAGGGTGGTCATATCAGTGGTATTCACATAGGGTGGTCATATCAGTGGTATTCATATAGGGTATCAGTGGTATTCATATTGGGTATCAGTGGTATTCATATAGGGTGGTCATATCAGTTGTATTCATATAGGGTGGTCATATCAGTTGTATTCATATAGGGTGGTCATATCAGTGGTATTCACATAGGGTGGTCATATCAGTGGTATTCACATAGGGTGGTCATATCAATGGTATTCATATAGGGTGGTCATATCAATGGTATTCACATAGGGTGGTCATATCAGTGGTATTCATATAGGGTGGTCATATCAGTGGTATTCATATAGGGTATCAGTGGTATTCATATAGGGTATCAGTGGTATTCATATAGGGTGGTCATATCAGTGGTATTCATATAGGGTAAAAGTGTTATTCATATAGGGTGGTCATATCAGTGGTATTCATATAGGGTGGTCATATCAGTGGTATTCACATAGGGTGGTCATATCAGTGGTATTCATATAGAGTGTTCATATCAGTGGTATTCACATAGGCTGGTCATATCAGTGGTATTCATACAGGGTTGTCATATCAGTAGTATTCACATAGGGTGGTCATATCAGCGGTATTCACATAGGGTATCAGTGGTATTCATATAGGGTATCAGTGGTATTCATATAGAGTGGTCGTATCAGTGGTATTCACATAGGGTGGTCATATCAGTGGTATTCATATAGAGTGGTTGTATCAGTGGTATTCATATAGGGTGGTCATATCAGTGGTATTCACATAGGGTGGTCATATCAGTGGTATTCATATAGCGTGGTTGTATCAGTTGTATTCATATAGGGTGGTCATATCAGTGGTATTCACATAGGGTGGTCATATCAGTGGTATTCATATAGGTTATCAGTGGTATTCATATTGGGTATCAGTGGTATTCATATAGGGTGGTCATATCAGTTGTATTCATATAGGGTGGTCATATCAGTTGTATTCATATAGGGTGGTCATATCAGTGGTATTCACATAGGGTGGTCATATCAGTGGTATTCACATAGGGTGGTCATATCAATGGTATTCATATAGGGTGGTCATATCAATGGTATTCACATAGGGTGGTCATATCAATGGTATTCATATAGGGTGGTCATATCAATGGTATTCACATAGGGTGGTCATATCAGTGGTATTCATATAGGGTGGTCATATCAGTTGTATTCATATAGGGTGGTCATATCAGTGGTATTCACATAGGGTGGTCATATCAGTGGTATTCACATAGGGTGGTCTTATCAGTGGTATTCATATAGGGTATCAGTGGTATTCATATAGAGTGCTCGTATCAGTGGTATTCATATAGGGTATCAGTGGTATTCATATAGGGTGGTCATATCAGTGGTATTCATATAGGGTATCAGTGGTATTCACATAGGGTGTTCATATCAGTGGTATTCACATAGGGTGGTCATATCAGTGGTATTCACATAGGGTATCAGTGGTATTCATATAGGGTGGTCATATTAGTGGTATTCACATAGGGTGGTCATATCAGTGGTATTCATATCGGGTGGTCATATCAGTTGTATTCATATAGGGTGGTCATATCAGGGGTATTCATATAGAGTGGTCATATCAGTGGTATTCATATAGGGTGGTCATATCAGTGGTATTCATATAGGGTATCAGTGGTATTCATATAGGGTATCAGTGGTATTCATATAGGGTGGTCATATCAGTGGTATTCATATAGGGTGGTCATATCAGTGGTATTCACATAGGGTGGTCATATCAGTGGTATTCATATAGAGTGTTCATATCAGTGGTATTCACATAGGCTGGTCATATCAGTGGTATTCATACAGGGTTGTCATATCAGTAGTATTCACATAGGGTGGTCATATCAGTGGTATTCATATAGAGTGGTTGTATCAGTGGTATTCATATAGGGTGGTCATATCAGTGGTATTCACATAGGGTGGTCATATCAGTGGTATTCATATAGCGTGGTTGTATCAGTTGTATTCATATAGGGTGGTCATATCAGTGGTATTCACATAGGGTGGTCATATCAGTGGTATTCATATAGGTTATCAGTGGTATTCATATTGGGTATCAGTGGTATTCATATAGGGTGGTCATATCAGTTGTATTCATATAGGGTGGTCATATCAGTTGTATTCATATAGGGTGGTCATATCAGTGGTATTCATATAGGGTGTCAGTGGTATTCATATAGGGTATCAGTGGTATTCATATAGGGTGGTCATATCAGTTGTATTCATATAGGGTGGTCATATCAATGGTATTCATATAGGGTGGTCATATCAATGGTATTCACATAGGGTGGTCATATCAGTGGTATTCATATAGGGTGGTCATATCAGTTGTATTCATATAGGGTGGTCATATCAGTGGTATTCACATAGGGTGGTCATATCAGTGGTATTCACATAGGGTGGTCTTATCAGTGGTATTCATATAGGGTATCAGTGGTATTCATATAGAGTGCTCGTATCAGTGGTATTCATATAGGGTATCAGTGGTATTCATATAGGGTGGTCATATCAGTGGTATTCATATAGGGTATCAGTGGTATTCACATAGGGTGTTCATATCAGTGGTATTCACATAGGGTGGTCATATCAGTGGTATTCACATAGGGTATCAGTGGTATTCATATAGGGTGGTCATATTAGTGGTATTCACATAGGGTGGTCATATCAGTGGTATTCATACCGGGTGGTCATATCAGTTGTATTCATATAGGGTGGTCATATCAGGGGTATTCACATAGGGTGGTCATATCAGTGGTATTCACATAGGGTGGTCATATCAGTGGTATTCATATAGGGTATCAGTGGTATTCATATAGGGTATCAGTGGTATTCATATAGGGTGGTCATATCAGTTGTATTCATATAGGGTGGTCATATCAGTGGTATTCACATAGGGTGGTCATATCAGTGGTATTCACATAGGGTGGTCATATCAGTGGTATTCATATAGGGTATCAGTGGTATTCACATAGGGTGGTCATATCAGTGGTATTCACATAGGGTGGTCATATCAGTGGTATTCATATAGGGTATCAGTGGTATTCATATAGGGTGGTCATATCAGTGGTATTCATATAGGGTATCAGTTGTATTCATATAGGGTGGTCATATCAGTGGTATTCACATAGGGTGGTCATATCAGTGGTATTCATATAGGGTATCAGTGGTATTCATATAGGGTATCAGTGGTATTCATATAGGGTGGTCATATCAGTGGTATTCATATAGGGTAAAAGTGTTATTCATATAGGGTGGTCATATCAGTGGTATTCATCTAGGGTGGTCATATCAGTGGTATTCACATAGGGTGGTCATATCAGTGGTATTCATATAGAGTGTTCATATCAGTGGTATTCACATAGGCTGGTCATATCAGTGGTATTCATACAGGGTTGTCATATCAGTAGTATACACATAGGGTGGTCATATCAGTGGTATTCACATAGGGTATCAGTGGTATTCATATAGGGTATCAGTGGTATTCATATAGAGTGGTCGTATCAGTGGTATTCACATAGGGTGGTCATATCAGTGGTATTCATATAGAGTGGTTGTATCAGTGGTATTCATATAGGGTGGTCATATCAGTGGTATTCACATAGGGTGGTCATATCAGTGGTATTCATATAGCGTGGTTGTATCAGTTGTATTCATATAGGGTGGTCATATCAGTGGTATTCACATAGGGTGGTCATATCAGTGGTATTCATATAGGGTATCAGTGGTATTCATATTGGGTATCAGTGGTATTCATATAGGGTGGTCATATCAGTTGTATTCATATAGGGTGGTCATATCAGTTGTATTCATATAGGGTGGTCATATCAGTGGTATTCACATAGGGTGGTCATATCAGTGGTATTCACATAGGGTGGTCATATCAATGGTATTCATATAGGGTGGTCATATCAATGGTATTCACATAGGGTGGTCATATCAGTGGTATTCATATAGGGTGGTCATATCAGTGGTATTCATATAGGGTATCAGTGGTATTCATATAGGGTATCAGTGGTATTCATATAGGGTGGTCATATCAGTGGTATTCATATAGGGTAAAAGTGTTATTCATATAGGGTGGTCATATCAGTGGTATTCATATAGGGTGGTCATATCAGTGGTATTCACATAGGGTGGTCATATCAGTGGTATTCATATAGAGTGTTCATATCAGTGGTATTCACATAGGCTGGTCATATCAGTGGTATTCATACAGGGTTGTCATATCAGTAGTATTCACATAGGGTGGTCATATCAGCGGTATTCACATAGGGTATCAGTGGTATTCATATAGGGTATCAGTGGTATTCATATAGAGTGGTCGTATCAGTGGTATTCACATAGGGTGGTCATATCAGTGGTATTCATATAGAGTGGTTGTATCAGTGGTATTCATATAGGGTGGTCATATCAGTGGTATTCACATAGGGTGGTCATATCAGTGGTATTCATATAGCGTGGTTGTATCAGTTGTATTCATATAGGGTGGTCATATCAGTGGTATTCACATAGGGTGGTCATATCAGTGGTATTCATATAGGTTATCAGTGGTATTCATATTGGGTATCAGTGGTATTCATATAGGGTGGTCATATCAGTTGTATTCATATAGGGTGGTCATATCAGTTGTATTCATATAGGGTGGTCATATCAGTGGTATTCACATAGGGTGGTCATATCAGTGGTATTCACATAGGGTGGTCATATCAATGGTATTCATATAGGGTGGTCATATCAATGGTATTCACATAGGGTGGTCATATCAATGGTATTCATATAGGGTGGTCATATCAATGGTATTCACATAGGGTGGTCATATCAGTGGTATTCATATAGGGTGGTCATATCAGTTGTATTCATATAGGGTGGTCATATCAGTGGTATTCACATAGGGTGGTCATATCAGTGGTATTCACATAGGGTGGTCTTATCAGTGGTATTCATATAGGGTATCAGTGGTATTCATATAGAGTGCTCGTATCAGTGGTATTCATATAGGGTATCAGTGGTATTCATATAGGGTGGTCATATCAGTGGTATTCATATAGGGTATCAGTGGTATTCACATAGGGTGTTCATATCAGTGGTATTCACATAGGGTGGTCATATCAGTGGTATTCACATAGGGTATCAGTGGTATTCATATAGGGTGGTCATATTAGTGGTATTCACATAGGGTGGTCATATCAGTGGTATTCATATCGGGTGGTCATATCAGTTGTATTCATATAGGGTGGTCATATCAGGGGTATTCATATAGAGTGGTCATATCAGTGGTATTCATATAGGGTGGTCATATCAGTGGTATTCATATAGGGTATCAGTGGTATTCATATAGGGTATCAGTGGTATTCATATAGGGTGGTCTATCAGTGGTATTCATATAGGGTGGTCATATCAGTGGTATTCACATAGGGTGGTCATATCAGTGGTATTCATATAGAGTGTTCATATCAGTGGTATTCACATAGGCTGGTCATATCAGTGGTATTCATACAGGGTTGTCATATCAGTAGTATTCACATAGGGTGGTCATATCAGTGGTATTCATATAGAGTGGTTGTATCAGTGGTATTCATATAGGGTGGTCATATCAGTGGTATTCACATAGGGTGGTCATATCAGTGGTATTCATATAGCGTGGTTGTATCAGTTGTATTCATATAGGGTGGTCATATCAGTGGTATTCACATAGGGTGGTCATGTCAGTGGTATTCATATAGGTTATCAGTGGTATTCATATTGGGTATCAGTGGTATTCATATAGGGTGGTCATATCAGTTGTATTCATATAGGGTGGTCATATCAGTTGTATTCATATAGGGTGGTCATATCAGTGGTATTCATATAGGGTGTCAGTGGTATTCATATAGGGTATCAGTGGTATTCATATAGGGTGGTCATATCAGTTGTATTCATATAGGGTGGTCATATCAATGGTATTCATATAGGGTGGTCATATCAATGGTATTCACATAGGGTGGTCATATCAGTGGTATTCATATAGGGTGGTCATATCAGTTGTATTCATATAGGGTGGTCATATCAGTGGTATTCACATAGGGTGGTCATATCAGTGGTATTCACATAGGGTGGTCTTATCAGTGGTATTCATATAGGGTATCAGTGGTATTCATATAGAGTGCTCGTATCAGTGGTATTCATATAGGGTATCAGTGGTATTCATATAGGGTGGTCATATCAGTGGTATTCATATAGGGTATCAGTGGTATTCACATAGGGTGTTCATATCAGTGGTATTCACATAGGGTGGTCATATCAGTGGTATTCACATAGGGTATCAGTGGTATTCATATAGGGTGGTCATATTAGTGGTATTCACATAGGGTGGTCATATCAGTGGTATTCATATCGGGTGGTCATATCAGTTGTATTCATATAGGGTGGTCATATCAGGGGTATTCATATAGAGTGGTCATATCAGTGGTATTCATATAGGGTGGTCATATCAGTGGTATTCATATAGGGTATCAGTGGTATTCATATAGGGTATCAGTGGTATTCATATAGGGTGGTCATATCAGTGGTATTCATATAGGGTGGTCATATCAGTGGTATTCACATAGGGTGGTCATATCAGTGGTATTCATATAGAGTGTTCATATCAGTGGTATTCACATAGGCTGGTCATATCAGTGGTATTCATACAGGGTTGTCATATCAGTGGTATTCACATAGGGTGGTCATATCAGTGGTATTCATATAGGGTATCAGTGGTATTCATATAGAGTGGTCGTATCAGTGGTATTCACATAGGGTGGTCATATCAGTGGTATTCATATAGAGTGGTGTTATCAGTGGTATTCATATAGGGTGGTCATATCAGTGGTATTCACATAGGGTGGTCATATCAGTGGTATTCATATAGCGTGGTTGTATCAGTTGTATTCATATAGGGTGGTCATATCAGTGGTATTCACATAGGGTGGTCATATCAGTGGTATTCATATAGGGTATCAGTGGTATTCATATTGGGTATCAGTGGTATTCATATAGGGTGGTCATATCAGTTGTATTCATATAGGGTGGTCATATCAGTTGTATTCATATAGGGTGGTCATATCAGTGGTATTCACATAGGGTGGTCATATCAGTGGTATTCACATAGGGTGGTCATATCAATGGTATTCATATAGGGTGGTCATATCAATGGTATTCACATAGGGTGGTCATATCAGTGGTATTCATATAGGGTGGTCATATCAGTGGTATTCATATAGGGTATCAGTGGTATTCATATAGGGTATCAGTGGTATTCATATAGGGTGGTCATATCAGTGGTATTCATATAGGGTAAAAGTGTTATTCATATAGGGTGGTCATATCAGTGGTATTCATATAGGGTGGTCATATCAGTGGTATTCACATAGGGTGGTCATATCAGTGGTATTCATATAGAGTGTTCATATCAGTGGTATTCACATAGGCTGGTCATATCAGTGGTATTCATACAGGGTTGTCATATCAGTAGTATTCACATAGGGTGGTCATATCAGTGGTATTCACATAGGGTATCAGTGGTATTCATATAGGGTATCAGTGGTATTCATATAGAGTGGTCGTATCAGTGGTATTCACATAGGGTGGTCATATCAGTGGTATTCATATAGGGTGGTCATATCAATGGTATTCACATAGGGTGGTCATATCAGTGGTATTCATATAGGGTGGTCATATCAGTTGTATTCATATAGGGTGGTCATATCAGTGGTATTCACATAGGGTGGTCATATCAGTGGTATTCACATAGGGTGGTCTTATCAGTGGTATTCATATAGGGTATCAGTGGTATTCATATAGAGTGCTCGTATCAGTGGTATTCATATAGGGTATCAGTGGTATTCATATAGGGTGTTCATATCAGTGGTATTCACATAGGGTGGTCATATCAGTGGTATTCACATAGGGTATCAGTGGTATTCATATAGGGTGGTCATATTAGTGGTATTCACATAGGGTGGTCATATCAGTGGTATTCATATCGGGTGGTCATATCAGTGGTATTCATATAGGGTGGTCATATCAGGGGTATTCATATAGAGTGGTCATATTAGTGGTATTCACATAGGGTGGTCATATCAGTGGTATTCATATCGGGTGGTCATATCAGTGGTATTCATATAGGGTGGTCATATCAGGGGTATTCATATAGAGTGGTCATATCAGTGGTATTCATATAGGGTGGTCATATCAGTGGTATTCATATAGGGTATCAGTGGTATTCATATAGGGTATCAGTGGTATTCATATAGGGTGGTCATATCAGTGGTATTCATATAGGGTGTCAGTGGTATTCATATAGGGTATCAGTGGTATTCATATAGGGTGGTCATATCAGTTGTATTCATATAGGGTGGTCATATCAGTGGTATTCACATAGGGTGGTCATATCAGTGGTATTCATATAGGGTATCAGTGGTATTCATATAGGGTGGTCATATCAGTGGTATTCATATAGGGTATCAGTTGTATTCATACAGGGTGGTCATATCAGTGGTATTCACATAGGGTGGTCATATCAGTGGTATTCATATGGGGTATCAGTGGTATTCATATAGGGTGGTCATATCAGTGGTATTCATATAGGGTGGTCATATCAGTGGTATTCACATAGGGTGGTCATATCAGTGGTATTCACATAGGGTGGTCATATCAGTGGTATTCATATAGGGTATCAGTGGTATTCACATAGGGTGGTCATATCAGTGGTATTCACATAGGGTGGTCATATCAGTGGTATTCATATAGGGTATCAGTGGTATTCATATAGGGTGGGTCATATCAGTGGTATTCATATAGGGTATCAGTGGTATTCATATAGGGTGGTCATATCAGTGGTATTCACATAGGGTGGTCATATCAGTGGTATTCATATCAGTGGTATTCAAATAGGGTGGTCATATCAGTGGTATTCACATAGGGTGGTCATATCAGTGGTATTCACATAGGGTGGTCATATCAATGGTATTCATATAGGGTGTTCATATCAATGGTATTCACATAGGGTGGTCAAATCAGTGGTATTCACATAGGGTGGTCATATCAGTGGTATTCACATAGGTTGGTCATATCAGTGGTATTCACATAGGGTGGTCATATCGGTGGTATTCATATAGGGTGGTCATATCAATGGTATTCATATAGGGTGGTCATATCAGTGGTATTCATGAAGGGTAGTCATATCAGTGGTATTCACATAGGGTGGTTATATCAGTGGTATTCACATAGGGTGGTATTCATATAGGGTGGTCATATCAGTGGTATTCATATAGGGTGGTCATATCAGTGGTATTCATATAGGGTATCAGTGGTATTCATATAGGGTGGTCATATCAGTGGTATTCATATAGGGTATCAGTGGTATTCATATAGGGTATCAGTGGTATTCATATAGGGTATCAGTGGTATTCATATAGGGTATCAGTGGTATTCATATAGAGTGGTCATATCAGTGGTATTCACATAGGGTGGTCATATCAGTGGTATTCATATAGGGTATCAGTGGTATTCATATAGGGTATCAGTGGTATTCATATAGAGTGGTCGTATCAGTGGTATTCACATAGGGTGGTCATATCAGTGGTATTCACATAGGGTGGTCATATCAGTGGTATTCATATAGAGTGTTCATATCAGTGGTATTCACATAGGGTGGTCATATCAGTGGTATTCACATAGGGTATCAGTGGTATTCATATAGGGTATCAGTGGTATTCATATAGAGTGGTCGTATCAGTGGTATTCACATAGGGTGCTCATATCAGTGGTATTCACATAGGGTGGTCATATCATTGGTATTCATATAGGGTATCAGTGGTATTCATATAGGGTGGTCATATCAGTGGTATTCATATAGGGTATCAGTGGTATTCATATAGGGTGGTCATATCAGTGGTATTCATATCAGTGGTATTCAAATAGGGTGGTCATATCAGTGGTATTCACATAGGGTGGTCATATCAGTGGTATTCACATAGGGTGGTCATATCAATGGTATTCATATAGGGCGGTCATATCAATGGTATTCACATAGGGTGGTCAAATCAGTGGTATTCACATAGGGTGGTCATATCAGTGGTATTCACATAGGTTGGTCATATCAGTGGTATTCACATAGGGTGGTCATATCGGTGGTATTCATATAGGGTGGTCATATCAATGGTATTCATATAGGGTGGTCATATCAGTGGTATTCATAAAGGGTAGTCATATCAATGGTATTCATATAGGGTGGTCATATCAGTGGTATTCATAAAGGGTAGTCATATCAGTGGTATTCACATAGGGTGGTTATATCAGTGGTATTCACATAGGGTGGTATTCATATAGGGTGGTCATATCAGTGGTATTCATATAGGGTGGTCATATCAGTGGTATTCATATAGGGTATCAGTGGTATTCATATAGGGTGGTCATATCAGTGGTATTCATATAGGGTATCAGTGGTATTCATATAGGGTATCAGTGGTATTCATATAGGGTATCAGTGGTATTCATATAGGGTATCAGTGGTATTCATATAGAGTGGTCATATCAGTGGTATTCACATAGGGTGGTCATATCAGTGGTATTCATATAGGGTATCAGTGGTATTAATATAGGGTATCAGTGGTATTCATATAGGGTGGTCATATCAGTGGTATTCATATAGGGTATAAGTGGTATTCATATAGGGTGGTCATATCAGTTGTATTCATAAAGGGTGGTCATATGGTATAGGTTTCTCCAAGGTGGCATAGCAGTTCAGACGTCTTTTGTCCTCGTCTTGTCGTGTCCTGTATATATATATATATTTACAACTTTTTCACATACATTTTATTTTTATTTTCCATCAACTCATCTTCAAAACACTCTCCTGCAACCCGCCTCACCAATGTATATTTATAAAAAAGTATTATTTACCTCAGATCTGTAATCCTCCAAGAAGCTAGCCAGAAACTCCAGGAGGCTGGCCTGAAACTAGCCAGAAGCTAATCCAGAAGCTAGTTCAGAAGCTAGTTGGCTCCTTTACTGGCAAGTCGTTGGTGTTCAGCTAACCACGGTTTGTGGTCATCGGCTATCCTTTGGCTCGAAAGTCTATCGCCAGTTCTGTACGGCGCAGCGCGGCTCGGAGCGGAGCATACCGGACCAATTTTTCTCTCCATGTCCCTGGATTTCGACTGCTCTCTGGACATTCATGCCCGGATCTCACAGCTAGCTAGCTGCTATCCGTGTGACTATCGGCCTTCGTCGATTCCGGAGCAAACATCAATTGTTCCGGAGCTAGCAAGCTCCGTCAATCACTCCTGAGTTCCATCAATCGCACCTGGGCTGCAGTCGCCTATCCGGACCCGTTTTGCTGCCTTCGCGGAGCCCCACCGGGCCTTCACAACTGGACTGCCGACGTTATCTACCCGAAGGAGTTATTCGGCTGGCTCCTCCGTCGCGACGTTACCTGAACGCCCATCTGCGGCCTGCTAACCGTTAGCTGTCTTACCGGCTGCTATCTGAATAGACAATCGGACAATTTTTTTAAATTATTTTTATTATTATTATTATGTTTTCTTCTTGGGCCTCTATAACTATATCTATTGTTTTTATTTTGTTGTTGTTGTGTGATTTGGATTGATCCCCTCTACCACACGGAACCCCACTAATCTACTGACGGAGCGCAGGAGGTGGCTAACAACAGACCTCCATCCTATGCTAGCTTGCTACCGATGCCCTGGCTAGCTGTCTAAATCACCAACCAACCTCTCCACTCACCGGACCCTTTTGATCACTCGACTAAGCATGCCTCTCCTTAATGTCAATATGTCTTGTCCATTTCTGTTCTGGTTAGTGTTTATTGGCTTATTTCACTGTAGAGCCTCTAGTCCTGCTCACTATACCTTATCCAACCTATTAGTTCCACCACCCACACATGCAATGACATCTCCTGGTTTCAACGATGTTTCTAGAGACAATATCTCTCTCTTCATCACTCAATACCTAGGTTTACCTCCACTGTATTCACATCCTACCATACATTTGTCTGTACATTATACCTTGATGCTACTTTATCGCCCCCAGAAACCTCCTTTTACTCTATGTTCCAGACGTTCTAGACGACCAATTCTCATAGCTTTTAGCCGTACCCTTATTCTACTCCTCCTATGTTCCTCTGGCGATGTAGAGGTGAATCCAGGCCCTGCAGTGCCTAGCTCCACTCCTATTCCCCAGGCGCTCTCTTTTGACGACTTCTGTAACCGTAATAGCCTTGGTTTCATGCATGTTAACATTAGAAGCCTCCTCCCTAAGTTTGTTCTATTCACTGCTTTAGCACACTCTGCCAACCCGGATGTTCTAGCTGTGTCTGAATCCTGGCTTAGGAAGACCACCAAAAACTCAGACATTTTAATTCCAAACTACAACATTTTCAGACAAGATAGAACTGCCAAAGGGGGCGGTGTTGCAATCTACTGCAAAGATAGCCTGCAGAGTTCTGTCCTACTATCCAGGTCTGTACCCAAACAATTTGAACTTCTACTTTTAAAAATCCACCTCTCTAAAAACAAGTCTCTCACCGTTGCCGCCTGCTATAGACCACCCTCTGCCCCCAGCTGTGCTCTGGACACCATATGTGAACTGATTGCCCCCCATCTATCTTCAGAGTTCGTGCTGCTAGGCGACCTAAACTGGAACATGCTTAACACCCCAGCCATCCTACAATCTAAACTTGATGCCCTCAATCTCACACAAATAATCAATGAACCTACCAGGTACCTCCCCAAAACCTTAAACACGGGCACCCTCATAGATATCATCCTAACCAACTTCCCCTCTAAATACACCTCTGCTGTCTTCAACCAAGATCTCAGCGATCACTGCCTCATTGCCTGCATCCGTAATGGGTCAGCGGTCAAACGACCTCCACTCATCACTGTAAAACGCTCCCTGAAACACTTCTGCGAGCAGGCCTTTCTAATCGACCTGGCCGGGGTATCCTGGAAGGATATTGATCTCATCCCGTCAGTAGAGGATGCCTGGATATTTTTTAAAAATGCCTTCCTAACCATCTTAAATAAACATGCCCCATTTAAGAAATTTAGAACCAGGAACAGATATAGCCCTTGGTTCTCCCCAGACCTGACTGCCCTTAACCAACACAAAAACATCCTATGGCGTTCTGCATTAGCATCGAACAGCCCCCGTGATATGCAGCTGTTCAGGGAAGCTAGAAATCATTATACACAGGCAGTTAGAAAAGCCAAGGCTAGCTTTTTCAAGCAGAAATTTGCTTCCTGCAACACTAACTCAAAAAAGTTCTGGGACACTGTAAAGTCCATGGAGAATAAGAACACCTCCTCCCAGGTGCCCACTGCACTGAAGATAGGAAACACTGTCACCACTGATAAATCCACCATAATTGAGAATTTCAATAAGCATTTTTCTACGGCTGGCCATGCTTTCCACCTGGCTACTCCTACCCCGGACAACAGCACTGCACCCCCAACAGCAACTCGCCCAAGCCTTCCCCATTTCTCCTTCTCCCAAATCCATTCAGCTGATGTTCTGAAAGAGCTGCAAAATCTGGACCCCTACAAATCAGCCGGGCTAGACAATCTGGACCCTTTCTTTCTAAAATTATCTGCCGAAATTGTTGCCACCCCTATTACTAGCCTGTTCAACCTCTCTTTCGTGTCGTCTGAGATTCCCAAAGATTGGAAAGCAGCTGCGGTCATCCCCCTCTTCAAAGGGGGGGACACTCTTGACCCAAACTGCTACAGACCTATATCTATCCTACCGTGCCTTTCTAAGGTCTTCGAAAGCCAAGTCAACAAACAGATTACCGACCATTTCGAATCTCACCATACCTTCTCTGCTATGCAATCCGGTTTCAGAGCTGGTCATGGGTGCACCTCAGCCACGCTCAAGGTCCTAAACGATATCTTAACCGCCATCGATAAGAAACATTACTGTGCAGCCGTATTCATTGATCTGGCCAAGGCTTTCGACTCTGTCAATCACCATATCCTCATCGGCAGACTCGACAGCCTTGGTTTCTCAAATGATTGCCTCGCCTGGTTCACCAACTACTTCTCTGATAGAGTTCAGTGTGTCAAATCGGAGGGTCTGCTGTCCGGACCTCTGTCAGTCTCTATGGGGGTGCCACAGGGTTCAATTCTTGGACCGACTCTCTTCTCTGTATACATCAATGAGGTCGCTCTTGCTGCTGGTGAGTCCCTGATCCACCTCTACGCAGACGACACCATTCTGTATACTTCCGGCCCTTCTTTGGACACTGTGTTAACAACCCTCCAGGCAAGCTTCAATGCCATACAACTCTCCTTCCGTGGCCTCCAATTGCTCTTAAATACAAGTAAAACTAAATGCATGCTCTTCAACCGATCGCTACCTGCACCTACCCGCCTGTCCAACATCACTACTCTGGACGGCTCTGACTTAAATACGTGGACAACTACAAATACTTAGGTGTCTGGTTAGACTGTAAACTCTCCTTCCAGACCCATATCAAACATCTCCAATCCAAAGTTAAATCTAGAATTGGCTTCCTATTTCGCAACAAAGCATCCTTCACTCATGCTGCCAAACATACCCTTGTAAAACTGACCATCCTACCAATCCTCGACTTTGGCGATGTCATTTACAAAATAGCCTCCAATACCCTACTCAACAAATTGGATGCAGTCTATCACAGTGCAATCCGTTTTATCACCAAAGCCCCATATACTACCCACCATTGCGACCTGTACGCTCTCGTTGGCTGGCCCTCGCTTCATACTCGTCGCCAAACCCACTGGCTCCATGTCATCTACAAGACCCTGCTAGGTAAAGTCCCCCCTTATCTCAGCTCGCTGGTCACCATAGCATCTCCCACCTGTAGCACACGCTCCAGCAGGTATATCTCTCTAGTCACCCCCAAAACCAATTCTTTCTTTGGCCGCCTCTCCTTCCAGTTCTCTGCTGCCAATGACTGGAACGAACTACAAAAATCTCTGAAACTGGAAACACTTATCTCCCTCACTAGCTTTAAGCACCAACTGTCAGAGCAGCTCACAGATTACTGCACCTGTACATAGCCCACCTATAATTTAGCCCAAACAACTACCTCTTTCCCAACTGTATTTAATTTTAATTTATTTATTTATTTTGCTCCTTTGCACCCCATTATTTTTTTATTTCTACTTTGCACATTCTTCCATTGCAAAACTACCATTCCAGTATTTTACTTGCTATATTGTATTTACTTTGCCATCATGGCCTTTTTTGCCTTTACCTCCCTTCTCACCTCATTTGCTCACATTGTATATAGACTTGTTTATACTGCATTATTGACTGTATGTTTGTTTTTACTCCATGTGTAACTCTGTGTCGTTTTATCTGTCGAACTGCTTTGCTTTATCTTGGCCAGGTCGCAATTGTAAATGAGAACTTGTTCTCAACTGGCCTACCTGGTTAAATAAAGGTAAAATAAATAAATAAAAAAATAAATAAAATATCGGTGTTATTCACATAGGGTGGTCATATCAGTGGTATTCATATAGGGTGGTCATATAAGTGGTATTCACATAGGGTGGTCATATAAGTGGTATTCATATAGGGTGGTCATATCAGTGGTATTCACATAGGGTGGTCGTATCAGTGGTATTCATATAGAGTGGTTGTATCAGTGGTATTCATATAGGGTGGTCATATCAGTGGTATTCACATAGGGTGGTCATATCAGTGGTATTCACATAGGCTGGTCATATCAGTGGTATTCATACAGGGTTGTCATATCAGTAGTATTCACATAGGGTGGTCATATCAGTGGTATTCACATAGGGTATCAGTGGTATTCATATAGGGTATCAGTGGTATTCATATAGAGTGGTCGTATCAGTGGTATTCACATAGGGTGGTCATATCAGTGGTATTCACATAGGGTGGTCATATCAGTGGTATTCATATAGGGTATCAGTGGTATTCATATAGGGTGGTCATATCAGTGGTATTCATATAGGGTATCAGTGGTATTCATATAGGGTGGTCATATCAGTGGTATTCACATAGGGTGGTCATATCAGTGGTATTCATATAGGGTGGTCATATCAGTGGTATTCACATAGGGTGGTCGTATCAGTGGTATTCATATAGGGCATCAGTGGTATTCATATAGGGTATCAGTGGTATTCATATAGGGTGGTCATATCAGTGGTATTCACATAGGGTGGTCATATCAGTGGTATTCATATAGGGTGGTCATATCAGTGGTATTCACATAGGGTGGTCATATCAGTGGTATTCACATAGGGTGGTCGTATCAGTGGTATTCATATAGGGCATCAGTGGTATTCATATAGGGTATCAGTGGTATTCATATAGGGTGTTCATATCAGTGGTATTCATATAGGGTGGTCATATCAGTGGTATTCAAATAGGGTATCAGTGGTATTCACATAGTGTATCTGTGGTATTCATATAGGGTGGTCATATCAGTGTTATTCATATAGGGTGGTCATATCAGTGGTATTCATATAGGGTATCCGTGGTATTCATATAGGGTGGTCATATTTTTTTTATTTTTTATTTTACCTTTATTTAACCAGGCAAGTCAGTTAAGAACACATTCTTATTTTCAATGACGGTCCATATCACAGTCCATATCCCAGTAATGGACTGTGTACTGTAGTGTATTGGTTCATAGTATAGCCCAGTAATGGACTGTGTACTGTGGTGTGTTGATTCATAGTATATCCCAGTAGTGACTGTGTACTGTAGTGTATTGGTTCATAGTATATCCCAGTAATGGACTGTGTACTGTAGTGTGTTGGTTCATAGTATATCCCAGTAATGGACTGTGTACTGTAGTGTATTGGTTCATAGTATATCCCAGTAATGGACTGTGTACTGTAGTGTATTGGTTCATAGTATATCCCAGTAATGGACTGTGTACTGTAGTGTATTGGTTCATAGTATATCCCAGTAATGGACTGTGTACTGTAGTGTATTGGTTCATAGTATATCCCAGTAATGGACTGTGTACTGTAGTGTATTGGTTCATAGTATATCCCAGTAATGGACTGTGTACTGTAGTGTATTGGTTCATAGTATATCCCAGTAATGGACTGTGTACTGTAGTGTATTGGTTCATAGTACATCCCAGTAATGGACTGTGTACTGTAGTGTATTGGTTCATAGTATATCCCAGTAATGGACTGTGTACTGTAGTGTATTGGTTCATAGTATATCCCAGTAATGGACTGTGTACTGTAGTGTATTGGTTCATAGTATATCCCAGTAATGGACTGTGTACTGTAGTGTATTGGTTCATAGTATATCCCAGTAATGGACTCTGTACTGTAGTGTATTGGTTCATAGTATATCCCAGTAATGGACTGTGTACTGTAGTGTATTGGTTCATAGTATATCCCAGTAATGGACTGTGTACTGTAGTGTATTGGTTCATAGTATATCCCAGTAATGGACTGTGTACTGTAGTGTATTGGTTCATAGTATATCCCAGTAATGGACTGTGTACTGTAGTGTATTGGTTCATAGTATATCCCAGTAATGGACTGTGTACTGTAGTGTATTGGTTCATAGTACATCCCAGTAATGGACTGTGTACTGTAGTGTATTGGTTCATAGTATATCCCAGTAATGGACTGTGTACTGTAGTGTATTGGTTCATAGTATATCCCAGTAATGGACTGTGTACTGTAGTGTATTGGTTCATAGTATATCCCAGTAATGGACTGTGTACTATAGTGTATTGGTTCATAGTATATCCCAGTAATGGACTGTGTACTGTAGTGTATTGGTTCATAGTATAGCCCAGTAATGGACTGTGTACTGTAGTGTATTGGTTCATAGTATATCCCAGTAATGGACTGTGTACTGTAGTGTATTGGTTCATAGTATATCCCAGTAATGGACTGTGTACTGTAGTGTATTGGTTCATAGTATATCCCAGTAATGGACTGTGTACTTTAGTGTATTGGTTCATAGTATATCCCAGTAATGGACTGTGTACTGTAGTGTATTGGTTCATAGTATATCCCAGTAATGGACTGTGTACTGTAGTGTATTGGTTCATAATATATCCCAGTAATGGACTGTGTACTGTAGTGTATTGGTTCATAGTACATCCCAGTTGTGGACATACGTTTTATTTCCTGAAGTGAAGGCCCCTTTATGACGGCTGCCATTTTGGTCTGCGGCTGGCTGCCTATGGTCAGGCTCTGTCCTCCTGCACTTAGTCCACATAATTCAGACTTTATAGGGCTGAGGGACGACCAGGGGAGAGACCACGCATTGCCGTGGCAGAGAAATACACCTGCAACTGGAGCTCAAACAAACAGAAAAATGGGGACATCCCCAAACGTCTGCTAAGGAAGCTGGACCAATAACAAGTCATGACAGAGCAATACAAGTGTGTGAAGTTGACTGTCAGGACTGAATGACTGCTCATCTGACCATCGTTGTTTCAGAAGGGAAACGAGTTGGTCATGGGCGAATGAGAATGTTCTACTGGTGACTGTTCTACTGGTGACTCTTCTACTGGTGACTCTTCTACGTGTGTGTATGTGTGTGTGTGCGCGCGTTGGAGGGTCAGTGATACATTTCCAGAGAAGAAGGTTCCTGGACGTTTCTATGGTTTATTTAACTGTGAAATTCCACCGCTCCGTCTCATCGTTGGCTGAACTATTTTCCTCACCTGTTATCCATGCCTTCCCACGAGGAAAAATACCTGGAAGGACTGAATGCCTTATGTGGCATAAATATACAACCTGCTACAGTCTGGTGGTCTCCACACAACCTGCTACAGTCTGGTGGTCTCAACACAACCTGCTACAGTCTGGTGGTCTCCACACAACCTGCTACAGTCTGGTGGTCTCAACACAACCTGCTACAGTCTGGTCGTCTCCACACAACCTGCTACAGTCTGGTGGTCTCAACACAACCTGCTACAGTCTGGTGGTCTCCACACAACCTGCTACAGTATGGTGGTCTCAACACAACCTGCTACAGTCTGGTGGTCTCCACACAACCTGCTACAGTCTGGTCGTCTTCACACAACCTGCTACAGTCTGGTCGTCTCCACACAACCTGCTACAGTCTGGTGGTCTCAACACAACCTGCTACAGTCTGGTGGTCTCAACACAACCTGCTACAGTCTGGTGGTCTCAACACAACCTGCTACAGTCTGGTGGTCTCCACACAACCTGCTACAGTCTGGTGGTCTCAACACAACCTGCTACAGTCTGGTCGTCTCCACACAACCTGCTACAGTCTGGTCGTCTCCACACAACCTGCTACAGTCTGGTCGTCTCTACACAACCTGCTACAGTCTGGTCGTCTCCACACAACCTGCTACAGTCTGGTCGTCTCCACACAACCTGCTAGTCAGATAGCTGCATCAGTCTTCGTCATTATCTTCAGTCAGATAGTTGCTGCATCAGTCTTTAATCATTATCTTCAGTCAGATAGTTGTGTGAGTAATGATGTCCAGGTGTGAGTAATGATGTCCAGGTGTGAGTAATGATGTCCAGGTGTGAGTAATGATGTCCAGGTGTGAGTAATGATGTCCAGGTGTGAGTAATGATGTCCAGGTGTGGGTAATGATGTCCAGGTGTGGGTAATGATATCAGGGTGTGGGTAATGACATCCAGGTGTGGGTAATGATGTCCAGGTGTGGGTAATGACATCCAGGTGTGGGTAATGATGTCCAGGTGTGAGTAATGATGTCCAGGTGTGGGCAATGATATCCAGGTGTGGGCAATGATGTCCAGGTGTGGGTAATGATGTCCAGGTGTGGGTAATGATGTCCAGGTGTGAGTAATGATGTCCAGGTCTGGGTAATGATATCAGGGTGTGGGTAATGATGTCCAGGTGTGGGTAATGATGTCCAGGTGTGAGTAATGATATCAGGGTGTGGGTAATGACATCCAGGTGTGGGTAAGGGTGTCCAGGTGTGGGTAATGATGTCCAGGTGTGGGTAATGATATCAGGGTGTGGGTAATGACATCCAGGTGTGGGTAATGACATCCAGGTGTGGGTAATGGTGTCCAGGTGTGGGTAATGGTGTCCGGGTGTGGGTAATGGTGTCCGGGTGTGGGTAATGATGTCCAGGTGTGGGTAATGATGGCCGGGTGTGGGTAATGATGTCCAGGTGTGGGTAATGATGTCCAGGTGTGGGTAATGATGTCCAGGTGTTGGTGATGGCGTCCAGGTGTGGTTAATGATGTCCAGGTGTGGGTAATGATGTCCAGGTTTGGGTGATGGCGTCCAGGTGTGGTTAATGATGTCCAGGTGTGGGTAATGATGTCCAGGTGTGGGTAATGATGTCCAGGTGTGGTTAATGATGTCCAGGTGTGGTTAATGATGTCCAGGTGTGGGTAATATTGTCCAGGTGTGGGTAATGATGTCCAGGTGTGGTTAATGATGTCCAGGTGTGGTTAATGATGTCCAGGTGTGGTTAATGATGTCCAGGTGTGGTTAATGATGTCCAGGTGTGGGTAATGATGTCCAGGTGTGGGTGATGGCGTCCAGGTGTGGTTAATGATGTCCAGGTGTGGGTAATGATGTCCAGGTGTGGGTAATGATGTCCAGGTGTGGGTAATGATGTCCAGGTGTGGGTAATGATGTCCAGGTGTGGGTGATGGCGTCCAGGTGTGGTTAATGATGTCCAGGTGTGGTTAATGATGTCCAGGTGTGGGTAATGATGTCCAGGTGTGGGTAATGATGTCCAGGTGTGGTTAATGATGTCCAGGTGTGGTTAATGATGTCCAGGTGTGGTTAATGATGTCCAGGTGTGGGTAATGATGTCCAGGTGTGGGTGATGGCGTCCAGGTGTGGTTAATGATGTCCAGGTGTGGGTAATGATGTCCAGGTGTGGGTAATGATGTCCAGGTGTGGGTAATGATGTCCAGGTGTGGGTAATGATGTCCAGGTGTGGGTGATGGCGTCCAGGTGTGGTTAATGATGTCCAGGTGTGGTTAATGATGTCCAGGTGTGGGTAATGATGTCCAGGTGTGGGTAATGATGTCCAGGTGTGGTTAATGATGTCCAGGTGTGGTTAATGATGTCCAGGTGTGAGTAATGATGTCCAGGTGTGGTTAATGATGTCCAGGTGTGGTTAATGATGTCCAGGTGTGGTTAATGATGTCCAGGTGTGGTTAATGATGTCCAGGTGTGGGTAATGATGTCCAGGTGTGGGTGATGGCGTCCAGGTGTGGTTAATGATGTCCAGGTGTGGGTAATGATGTCCAGGTGTGGGTAATGATGTCCAGGTGTGGGTAATGATGTCCAGGTGTGGGTAATGATGTCCAGGTGTGGGTGATGGCGTCCAGGTGTGGTTAATGATGTCCAGGTGTGGTTAATGATGTCCAGGTGTGGGTAATGATGTCCAGGTGTGGGTAATGATGTCCAGGTGTGGTTAATGATGTCCAGGTGTGGTTAATGATGTCCAGGTGTGAGTAATGATGTCCAGGTGTGGTTAATGATGTCCAGGTGTGGTTAATGATGTCCAGGTGTGGTTAATGATGTCCAGGTGTGGTTAATGATGTCCAGGTGTGGGTAAGTAGACCTCTATTTACCTTTTTTTAACTAGGAAAGTCAGTTAAGACCAAATTCTTATTTACAATGACGGCTTACACCGGCCAAACCCGGACGACGCTGGGCAAATTGTGCGCCGCCCTATGGGACTCCCAATCACAGCCAGGTTATGATACAGTCTGGATTTGAACCAGGGTGTCTGTAGTGAAGCCTCTAGCACTGAGATGGGTTAGAATAAAATCACGTTAAAATCAAAACCAACTTCAGGCATCAAATTTCTCAATTCCAGTTGAACTCCTCCTATAAAATAGAATAAAGACTTTGATAGAGAACTGTCACTGTAGATACGTCGCTGTAGAGACGTCATTATAGAGACGTTACTGTAGAGACGTTACTGTAGAGACGTCACTGTAGAGATGTTACTGTAGAGACCTCACTGTAGAGACCTCACTGTAGAGAAGTTACTGTAGAGACGTTACTGTAGAGACGTTACTGTAGAGACGTTACTGTAGAGACGTACACCATCTCTCTACCCACTAAAGTCAATAAGAGATACCTGACTGGTGCCTGTAGGAACCACATCAAACACCATCTCTCTACCCCCTAAAGTCAATAGGAGATACCTGGCTGGTGCATGTAGGAACCACATCAAACACCATCTCTCCACCCCCTAAAGTCTATAGGAGATACCTGACTGGTGCCTGTAGGAACCACATCAAACACCATCTCTCCACCCCCTAAAGTCAATAGGAGATACCTGACTGCTGCCTGTAGGAACCACATCAAACACCATCTCTCCACCCCCTAACGTCTATAGGAGATACCTGACTGGTGCCTGTAGGAACCACATCAAACACCATCTCTCTACCCACAACATGGTCATTCAATTAGACCCATAAGGCCACGCTTTGAGCAGAGCACACACACACACACACACACACACACACACACATACGGGGAATGTTCTCACATAGACAGATGAGCTTGGTGGACACGAACAGTAACAAAATATTTCCAAGAGGAAATTGTATCGCTGTGTAGTGTTAGAGGCCCTGTGTGGTCTGAATACAGCATAGCACCCAGCCAAGACACATCAGACCCCAGCAGCCGAGCTAGCAGCCACAATTCCCCTCCTATACTGTAATAGATGTTTTGGGTCTCCACCAACTTTAGCAGGCCGGGGAAAAATCATCAGGTAAGTGGATATGGGAGGGGGGGGGGGGGGGGGGGGGGGGGGGGGTGGGGGGGGGCATTTGATTGGTGGTGTAGCTGCTTATTCCAGACCAGGACAAATCAATCAAATGTTATTGGTCACGTACGCATATTTAGCAGATGTTATCCCAGACTGTGTCACAACCGGCCGTGATTGGGAGTCCCATAGGGCTGCGCACAACTGGCCCGGAGTCATCCGGGGTTGGCCAGGGTTTAGGCATTGTAAATAAGAAATTAACTGACTTGCCTAGTTGAATAAAGGTTGAATAAAGGTTGAATAAAGGTTGAATAAAGGTTGAATACAGGTTAAATACAGGTTGAATACAGGTTGAATAAAGGTTGAATAAAGGTTGAATAAAGGTTAAATAAATTAAATATTACGGGTTCCTGTGAGCTCCAAACCTCTTATGCACTTCACATGATACAAACCACCTATTGTCAGATATTGATACCACAAAGACCTTAATAACCAATAAGCTGGATCCTCATGTCTCTATTGTCAGATATTGATACCACAAAGACCTTAATAAGCTGGGTCCTCATGTCTCTATTGTCAGATATTGATACCACAAAGACCTTAATAAGCTGGGTCCTCATGTCTCTATTGTCAGATATTGATACCACAAAGACCTTAATAACCAATAAGCTGGGTCCTCATGTCTCTATTGTCAGATATTGATACCACAAAGACCTTAATAACCAATAAGCTGGATCCTCATGTCTCTATTGTCAGATATTGATACCACAAAGACCTTAATAAGCTGGGTCCTCATGTCTCTATTGCAGATATTGATACCACAAAGACCTTAATAAGCGGGTCCTCATGTCTCTATTGTCAGATATTGATACCACAAAGACCTTAATAACCAATAAGCTGGGTCCTCATGTCTCTATTGTCAGATATTGATACCACAAAGACCTTAATAACCAATAAGCTGGGTCCTCATGTCTCTATTGTCAGATATTGATACCACAAAGACCTTAATAACCAATAAGCTGTGGTCCTCATGTCTCTATTGTCAGATATACTAATACCTTAATAACCAATAAGCTGTGTCCTCATGTCTCTATTGTCAGAGTTACTAAACCTTAAGATCCTAATAACCTATAAGCGGGAGGTCCCCCTCCCAGCCTCCTGTTCCTGCTTCACAGCGTGAGGTCCCCCTCCCAGCCTCCTGTTCCTGCTTCACAGCGGCAGGTCCCCCTCCCAGCCTCCTCCCAGCCTCCTGTTCCTGCTTCACAGCAGGAGGTCCCCTCCCAGCCTCCTGTTCCTGCTTCACAGTGGGAGGTCCCCCTCCTGTTCCTGCTTCACAGCGTGAGGCCCCCTCCCAGCCTCCTGTTCCTGCTTCACAGCGTGAGGTCCCCTCCCAGTCTCCTGTTCCTGCTTCACAGCGTGAGGTCCCCCCTCCCAGCCTCCTGTTCCTGCTTCACAGCGTGAGGTCCCCCTCCCAGTCTCCTGTTCCTGCTTCACAGCGTGAGGTCCCCCTCCCAGCCTCCTGTTCCTGCTTCACAGCGTGAGGTCCCCCTCCCAGCCTCCTGTTCCTGCTTCACAGCGTGAGGTCCCCCTCCTGTTCCTGCTTCACAGCGGGAGGTCCCCCTCCCAGCCTCCTGTTCCTGCTTCACAGCGTGAGGTCCCCCTCCCAGCCTCCTGTTCCTGCTTCACAGGGGGAGGTCCCCCTCACAGCCTCCTGTTCCTGCTTCACAGCATGAGGTCCCCCTCCCAGCCTCCTGTTCCTGCTTCACAGCGAGAGGTCCCCCTCCCAGCCCCCTCCCAGCCTCCTGTTCCTGCTTCACAGCGAGAGGTCCCCCTCCCAGCCTCCTGTTCCTGCTTCGCAGTGGGAGGTCCCCCTCCTGTTCCTGCTTCACAGCGTGAGGTCCTCCTCCCAGCCTCCTGTTCCTGCTTCACAGCGAGAGGTCCCCCTCCTGTTCCTGCTTCACAGCGGCAGGTCCCCCTCCTGTTCCTGCTTCACAGCGTGAGGTCCTCCTCCCAGCCTCCTGTTCCTGCTTCACAGCGAGAGGTCCCCCTCCCAGCCCCCTCCCAGCCTCCTGTTCCTGCTTCACAGCGAGAGGTCCCCCTCCCAGCCCCCTCCCAGCCTCCTGTTCCTGCTTCACAGCGTGAGGTCCCCCTCCCAGCCTCCTGTTCCTGCTTCACAGTGTGAGGTCCCCCTCCTCTCCCTGCTTCACAGCGGGAGGTCCCCCTCCTGTTCCTGCTTCACAGCGTGAGGTCCCCCTCCCAGCCTCCTGTTCCTGCTTCACAGGGGGAGGTCCCCCTCCCAGCCCCCTCCCAGCCTCCTGTTCCTGCTTCACAGTGGGAGGTCCCCTCCCAGCCTCCTGTTCCTGCTTCACAGCGGGAGGTCCCCCTCCCAGCCTCCTGTTCCTGCTTCACAGTGGGAGGTCCCCCTCCCAGCCTCCTGTTCCTGCTTCACAGTGGGAGGTCCCCCTCCTGTTCCTGCTTCACAGCGGGAGGTCCCCCTCCTGTTCCTGCTTCACAGCGTGAGGTCCCCCTCCCAGCCCCCTGTTCCTGCTTCACAGTGGGAGGTCCCCCTCCGTTCCTGCTTCACAGCGTGAGGTCCCCCTCCCAGCCCCCTGTTCCTGCTTCACAGCGTGAGGTCCCCCTCCCAGCCTCCTGTTCCTGCTTCACAGTGGGAGGTCCCCCTCCCAGCCTCCTGTTCCTGCTTCACAGCGTGAGGTCCCCCTCCCAGCCTCCTGTTCCTGCTTCACAGCGTGAGGTCCCCCTCCCAGCCTCCTGTTCCTGCTTCACAGTGGGAGGTCCCCCTCCCAGCCTCCTGTTCCTGCTTCACAGCGGCAGGTCCCCCTCCCAGCCTCCTGTTCCTGCTTCACAGCGTGAGGTCCCCCTCCCAGCCTCCTGTTCCTGCTTCACAGCGGCAGGTCCCCCTCCCAGCCTCCTGTCCCTGCTTCACAGCGAGAGGTCCCCCTCCCAGCCTCCTGTTCTCCTCTCTCCAGTCGTACAGCTATGATGGAGCTGGTCTGTGGACCAGGTCGACACGCTGGCTGTCACCACTCTACACCCCCTGGAACTTGGGTAGCCCACCTCAATGCTTGGCTACTGGAAATATGTAAGACGTAGCAGTGTTATGGGGTACGTTATCCAGGGAGGTAACGACATGCTAGGCTAATGTAGTCATACTGGTATAGGTTCTGTAGCAGTGTGATGGGGTGATTTATCCGGGGAGGTAGCAACATGCTAGGCTAATGTAGTCATACTGGTATGGGTTCTGTAGCAGTGTGAGGATGTCAGGTAACCATCCAGGTGATTGATGCCCTGGAGGTGTGTTCACGACACTCACCCCCATCTCCTCACCCACAACCCAGCTCCCTGAAGCTGTGGTTCACCTGGAGCTGTGGTCTCACCTGGAGCTGTGGTCTCACCTGGAGCTGTGGTCTCACCTGGAGCTGTGGTCTCACCTGGAGCTGTGGTCTCACCTGGAGCTGTGGTCTCACCTGGAGCTGTGGTCTCACCTGGAGCTGTGGTCTCACCTGGAGCTGTGGTACACCTGGAGCTGTGGTTCACCTGGAGGTGTGGTCTCACCTGGAGCTGTGGTCTCACCTGAAGCTGTGGTTCACCTGGAGCTGTGGTCTCACCTGGAGCTGTGGTCTCACCTGGAGCTGTGGTCTCACCTGGAGCTGTGGTCTCACCTGGAGCTGTGGTTCACCTGTTGATAAGTCCAGGAGATGAACCTCTGAAACCTCTCTCTGCCAGTGTGTAGCCAGGTGCTGTCTTCCAGGTGCTGTCTTCCAGGTGCTGTCTTCCAGGTGCTGTCTTCCAGGTGCTGCCTTCCAGGTGCTGCCTTCCAGGTGCTGTCTTCCACTCCAAGCTTCCTGTTAGACTCCTTCTGCTCGTGGCAGGGATAGCAGTACTACTAGTCAGCTGATCTGAAAACCCCCAGAGTGTGGTAATGTTGTGAAATCACAGCGTCAATGCCTCTGTGCTCACTCCAAACTGTCATCGGGTCCACACACAGATTGGCTTTCTCTTTTTTTGCTTCACAATCAAACACTTTGAGGCAAAAAACATGGCCTATTTTCCTATTCTAGAAACCTGGTGACCTTAAGTACTCAAAAACATTTCCAAAACCCCTGCCTAAACAACTAAGAGTATTCAATCTGTCGGTCCAACGGTCCATGGGTCCAGGAAAACCCGGAGGAGTCCCTAATGGCACCCTATTCCCTATGTAGTGCACTACCTTAGACTACGGCTCATAGGGCACTGGTAAAAGTAGTGCCCTACATAGGGAATAGGGGGCCATTTGGGACTGAGCCCTGTCAGAGGGTGGGCTGCTGACTGTTAGTATCAGGGACATTCCTGACTTCTGATTGAGCGTGTCTTAAAATAACTCTGCTGAAGGACTTTACATTAATTTTTCCACACCTTCAACTGAACAAAACTTTCCAATGAATTATGTAATGTCATCCTCATGAAGTCCCAAGTAACTACTGTACTATAGCCCCAACCCTCTCACCTTCAATTCAGCACAGCGCCCTCTTAAGGCCAGAGATGGTATGACGACATCTCTCTCCGCATCTCTCTCTATTTGTCTCTCTCTCTCTCCCTCCCTCTCTCTCTTTGTCTCTCTCTCTCTCCCTCCCTCTCCCCTCTCTCTCTTTCTCTCTATCCGTCTCCCTCTCCCAAGATGACACACACACACACACACCATGAACATGTGAGAAACTGAGAATCCAGTTGGCAGGTGGTGACCACTCACCGTCCATAACCATCCAGGAGACTCAAGTCACTCTCTCATCGTCCATAACCATCCAGGAGAATCAAGTCACTCTCTCACCATCCATAACCATCCAGGAGAATCAAGGCACTCTCTCACCATCCATAACCATTCAGGAGAATCAAGTCACTCTGTCACCATCCATAACCATCTAGGAGAATGTCTTCCTCTCCACTATGACTAACCCCATAACAATGGTCTGGAGGAAGCCCAGGTCAGAAGCCCTGGGGATCGTCTGAAGATCTGTTTTTCTGTAGGCTACACACCAGTGAAGAAACCCTCAGACCAGACCAGACCCAGACCCAGACCAGACCCAGACAGGTGAAACCTTCTATACCCACTCAGGTGGTCCGCCCAGCCACCCAGACCAGACCAGGACCCAGAACCAGACCAGACTAGACCTAGACCAGACCCAGACCAGACAAGACCCAGACCTAGACCAGATTAGACCCAGACCAGACCCAGACCCAGACCAGATTAGAGCCAGACCAGACCTGACCCAGACCAGATTAGACCCAGACCAGACCCAGACCAGATTAGACCCAGGCCCAGACCAGACCCAGACCAGATGAGACCCAGACCAGATGAGACCCAGACCCAGACCAGATGAGACCCAGACCCAGACCAGATGAGACCCAGACCCAGACCAGATTAGACCCAGACCCAGACCAGATTAGAACCAGACCCAGACCAGATTAGACCCAGACCCAGACCAGATGAGACCCAAACCAAGACCAGATGAGACCCAGACCCAGACCAGATGAGACCCAGACCCAGACCAGATTAGACCCAGACCCAGACCAGACCCAGACCCAGACCAGACCCAGACCAGATGAGACCCAGACCAGATGAGACCCAGACCCAGACCAGATGAGACCCAGACCCAGACCAGATTAGACCCAGACCCAGACCAGATTAGAGCCAGACCAGACCTGACCCAGACCAGATTAGACCCAGACCCAGACCAGATTAGACCCAGGCCCAGACCAGACCCAGACCAGATGAGACCCAGACCAGATGAGACCCAGACCCAGACCAGATGAGACCCAGACCCAGACCAGATGAGACCCAGACCCAGACCAGATTAGACCCAGACCCAGACCAGATTAGAACCAGACCCAGACCAGATTAGACCCAGACCCAGACCAGATGAGACCCAAACCAAGACCAGATGAGACCCAGACCCAGACCAGATGAGACCCAGACCCAGACCAGATTAGACCCAGACCAGATTAGACCCAGACCAGACCAGACCCAGACCAGATGAGACCCAGACCAGATGAGACCCAGACCCAGACCAGATGAGACCCAGACCCAGACCAGATGAGACCCAGACCCAGACCAGATTAGACCCAGACCCAGACCAGATTAGAACCAGACCCAGACCAGATTAGACCCAGACCCAGACCAGATGAGACCCAAACCCAGACCAGATGAGACCCAGACCCAGACCAGATGAGACCCAGACCCAGACCAGATTAGACCCAGACCCAGACCAGATTAGAACCAGACCCAGACCAGATTAGACCCAGACCCAGACCAGATTAGACCCAGACCCAGACCTGACCCAGACCAGATTAGACCCAGACCCAGACCAGAATAGACCCAGACCAGATAAGACCCAGACCCAGACCAGATTAGACCCAGACCCACACCAGACCCAGACCCAGACCAGACCAGACCCAGACCAGACCCAGACCCAGACAGGTGAAACCTCCTATACCCACTCAGGTTGTCCGCCCAGCCACCCAGACCAGACTAGACCCAGACCAGACTCAGACCAGACTAGACCCAGACCAGACTAGACCCAGACCAGACCCAGACCAGACCAGATTAGACCCAGACCCAGACCCAGACCAGTGAAGAAACCCCCAGACCAGACCCAGACAAGACCCAGACCAGACCCAGACAGGTGAAACCTCCTATACCCACTCAGGTGGTCCGCCCAGCCACCCAGACCAGACCAGACCCAGACCAGACCCAGACCAGACCCAGACAGGTGAAACCTCCTATACCCACTCAGGTGGTCCGGCCAGCCACCCAGACCAGACCAGACCCAGACCAGATCCAGACCAGACCCAGACAGGTGAAACCTCCTATACCCACTCAGGTGGTCCGCCCAGCCACCCAGACCCAACAGAACGCCTGTTCCCAGAAAGCCCACAGCTGGGTGTTTGTCCGGATTACTCAGCAGCAACAGCATGACTGTTACCGACCAGTGAAAAGGGGGAGAGACTCTCCGTCTCTCCATCCCTCCTCCTCCCCCTCTCTCCTTCCATGGTGACATCATAACGGGATATCAACGTGATTGACACTGTCCTACAGTAATAAACGTCTGGCCTGCTCTCTGGGCCTCTTCTCTGAGGAGGCCCTCTCCTATTCCGGAGGGAAGTGGGTTTCTTTACGACCTCCGCTTAGAGGGACAAATGCACAGGTTTATGGGACACACGCACACACGCACACACGCACACACACACACACACACACACACACACACACACACACACACACACACACACACACACACACACACACACACACAGGGTTACGTTCCCTCCCTTTGCTCCCTGCTCCCTGCTCTCTGCTCCTCTGCTCCTTTGCTCCCTGCTCCCTGCTCCTCTGCTCCCTGCCCCCTGCTCCTCTGCTCCCTGCTTCTCTGCTCCCTGCTCATCTGCTCCTCTTCTCCCTGCCCCCTGCTCCTCTGCTCCCTGCTTCTCTGCTCCCTGCTCCTCTGCTCCCCTGCTCCCTGCTCCTCTGCTCCTCTGCTCCTCTGCTCCCTGCTCCTCTGCTCCCTGCTTCTCTGCTCCCTGCTCCTCTGCTCCCCTGCTCCCTGCTCCTCTGCTCCTCTGCTCCTCTGCTCCTCTGCTCCCTGCCCCCTGCTCCTCTGCTCCCTGCCCCCTGCTCCTCTGCTCCCTGCTCCTCTGCTCCCTGCTCCTCTGCTCCCCTGCTCCCTGCTCCTCTGCTCCTCTGCTCCTCTGCTCCCTGCCCCCTGCTCCTCTGCTCCCTGCCCCCTGCTCCTCTGCTCCCTGCTCCCCTGCTCCCTGCTCCTCTGCTCCCCTGCTCCCTGCTCCTCTGCTCCTCTGCTCCTCTGCTCCCTGCCCCCTGCTCCTCTGCTCCCTGCCCCCTGCTCCTCTGCTCCCTGCTTCTCTGCTCCCTGCTCCTCTGCTCCCCTGCTCCCTGCCCCCTGCTCCTCTGCTCCCTGCCCCCTGCTCCTCTGCTCCCTGCTTCTCTGCTCCCTGCTCCTCTGCTCCCCTGCTCCCTGCCCCCTGCTCCTCTGCTCCCTGCCCCCTGCCCCCTGCTCCTCTGCTCCCTGCCCCCTGCTCCTCTGCTCTCTGCTCTGTGTTTGAAATATTGTTGTTGGAAGTTTCTCTCCCTGTTTTTGAGAGTGTTTTCCTTATTAATTCTGAACTGTAGTGGTTGCATCATATTTTCATCGGTTTCAGGGCATTTTTAAGTGAACAGGGAACTATAAAATCTCAACCTTTCTGCCTCTACATTTCCATGCTCGGTGTCTGTCAGGACTTTCCCACCATTTGAAAGGGTCAGTCGGTACTGCCAGAGTTGAGGTCATTGATTATTGGGTAGAGACACATTTAGGTCATTGATCTGTGGGTATAGACACGTTTAGATCATTGATCTGTGGGTATAGAGAAGTTTAAGTCATTGATTCGTGGGTATAGACACATTTAGGTCATTGATCTGTGGGTATAGAGACATTTAGGTCATTTATCTGTGGGTATAGACACGTTTAGGTCATTGATCTGTGGGTATAGAGAAGTTTAGGTTATTGATCCTTGGGTAAAGACAAGTTTTGATCATTTAAACACAGTCTGCATGACCAAACAGTGGTTCCCACACAGGAGTCTTTACGTGTTGAGGCTTCAGTTAGTTAGCAGCCAGTCAGAGACCGTGAGACCTCTCTTTACGGCTCTCTGCCCACGCATTTGTCTGATCTCTTTGTGAGGTTGGACAAGAGTTTGTCTGATCTCTTTGTGAGGTTGGAGAAGCATTTGTCTGATCTCTTTGTGAGGTTGGAGAAGCGTTTGTCTGTTTGTGAGGTCAGTCTGTCGCGTCTTAAGGGGGTAGGAGGACACACAGAGGTATATCCTCTGTATAGGTATGGGTCGTTAGGTCAAAGGTTAACAAGGTCACAGCTGGCGCACCAGTCAGAAGTTTGTATGCCTGGAATGGGAACGTCATGGGAATCCATCAAACCGGTCATTCCTGGTAGGTAGGCCGTGTCCATCCTATTGCGGGACTCCCAGTAGGGGAATTCCTCTGGAAACAGCCTGTCTATGTGTCACCTCCAGCCTAACACTCTCCTCTGATCAGCTTTCACCTTTCGGGACATGTTAGTCACTTCAAAAGTAGAAATCATTGGAAACTTATGAGGACTTTGGTCAAATCATGAATGGTTCAAATGACCTTTTAGTTCCAAAGATGACAGAGAAATGTTACCAATATATGTTTTACAGTAGAAAACTATAGAGAACTACTAGATACCACCCAGAAATACATTTTCAATTGGACAGCAAACCTACAAGCTCTAGTCAAGCTGTTCTCCACTCTCTCCTATTCATGTTCGAGCCAGTCTCTCTCCTATTCATGTTCGAGCCAGTCTCTCTCCTATGTCATGTTTGAGCCAGTCTCTCTCCCTTGTCATGTTTGAGCCAGTCTCTCTCCTGTGGTCTATGTCATGTTTGAGTCAGTCTCTCTCCTATTCATGGTTGGGTCAGTCTCTCTCCTGTGGTCTATGTCATGTTTGAGCCAGTCTCTCTCCTGTGGTCTATGTCATGTTTGAGCCAGTCTCTCTCCTGTGGTCTATGTCATGTTTGAGCCAGTCTCTCTTCTATGGTCTATATGGTCGATATATTGGCCGTATACCACAAACCCCCCGAGGTGCCTTACTGCTATTATAAACTGGTTATCAACCTAAATGTTTAATGTTTTGTCATTCCCACGGTCTGATGTAGCACGGCTTTCAGCCAATCAGCATTCAGGGCTGGAACCTCCCAGTTTGAGCCCCACGGTCAGTTCAACACAATAAAGTCTCTGTTGCTCAGGGTAGCAACCGCACCTCAGCCTCCTCTGGCAGGGCCATTAATTGTAACATGGTGTGTGTGTGTGTGTGTGTGTGTGTGTGTGTCTGTGTCTGTGTCTGTGTGCGCGTGTGTGTGTGCGCTGAGCTACCACTATTGGTCAGCCAGACAGTGGATGGCTCAACTCACTGTTTAACCAGGTCACTTTAAATAGACCACGATGATGTGTGTTAGAGTCTGGGGGGGGGGGGGGGGGTCACTTTAAATAGACCACAGTGATGTGTGTTAGAGCCTGGGGGGGTGGGGGGGGGTCACTTTAAATAGACCACAGTGATGTGTGTTAGAGCCTGGGGGGGTGGGAGTCAGTTTAAATAGACCACGGTGATGTGCGTTAGAGCCTGGGGGGGGGGGGTCACTTTAAATAGACCACGGTGATGTGTGTTAGAGCCTGGGGGGGTGGGGGTCAGTTTAAATAGACCATAGTGATGTGTGTTAGAGCCTGGGGGGGGGGGGTCAGTTTAAATAGACCACAGTGATGTGTGTTAGAGCCTGGGGGGGGGTAACTTTAAATAGACCACAGTGATGTGTGTTAGAGCCTGGAGGGGCACTTTAAATAGACCACAGTGATGTGTGTTAGAGCCTGGGGGGGGGGGGGGGGTCACTTTAAATAGACCACGGTGATGTGTGTTAGAGCCTGGGGGGGGTCACTTTAAATAGACCACGGTGATGTGTGTTAGAGCCTGGGGGGGGTCACTTTAAATAGACCACAGTGATGTGTGTTAGAGCCTGGGGGGGGGGGGGGGGGGTCACTTTAAATAGATCACGATGATGTGTGTTAGAGCCTGGGGGGGGGGTCAGTTTAAATAAACCACGATGATGTGTGTTAGAGCCTGGGGGGGGGGCACTTTAAATAGACCACGGTGATGTGTGTTAGAGCCTGGGGGGGGTCACTTTAAATAGACCACGGTGATGTGTGTTAGAGCCTGGGGGGGTGGGGGTCAGTTTAAATAGACCACGGTGATGTGTGTTTAGAGCCTGGGGGGGGGGGTCACTTTAAATAGACCACAGGGATGTGTGTTAGAGCCTGGGGGGGGGAGGGTCACTTTAAATAGACCATAGTGATGTGTGTTAGAGCCTGGGGGGGGGGAGGGTCACTTTAAATAGACCACAGTGATGTGTGTTAGAGCCTGGGGGGGGGGTCACTTTAAATAGACCACAGTTGTCACGTTTCTTCAAAATCGAACCCAGAAGCAGACCAGGACAAGGAGAGTAGGAAGAAGGTGAGTATTTATTTACAAGTGAATGTGAGTGGGTAGATACATCCAGGTGGCGTAGCGGGCAGCGGTGGTGAGTTGATGGGAGTAAATAGGTGGATCCAATGGGGAAGCGGAATCCTCCGATGACCAGGCGGGAATGGGGTAAATGATCCGGGTGAGTAACTGAAGACAGAACAAACGGAGGTAAGTTGAAGGCAAGCAAGACGTACAAAACAACAAAACAAATTCTATCCAACTTGAGGCTGATACTATGGCACAACATACTGTTCATGGCTAACGATCCGGCAGGGAATGGATGTCAGGTCAGAGCTTTTGAAGGGGAGAGGTGATGATCAGGACAGGTGTGCAGATTACTGATGGGATACAGGTGCGGGTGAACATCGATCTCCCAACAAGCTAATCTGCCCGGCAACCAGAAAGGGTGCGTTCCAGGACACCGGAAACACACTCCAGGACAGAAACACAGGCAAACACAGACTCAGGAAGCGGGGTTCGTGACAACAGTGATGTGTGTTAGAGCCTGGGGGGGGGTCACTTTAAATAGACCACAGTGATGTGTGTTAGAGCCTGGGGGGGGGGGGGTCACTTTAAATAGATCACGATGATGTGTGTTAGAGCCTGGGGGGGGGGTCACTTTAAATAGACCACGGTGATGTGTGTTAGAACCTGGGGGGGTGGGGGTCAGTTTAAATAGACCACGATGATGTGTGTTAGAGCCTGGGGGGGGGGGGGGGGGGTCAGTTTAAATAGACCACAGTGATGTGTGTTAGAGCCTGGGGGGGGGGGGGTCACTTTAAATAGACCACGATGATGTGTGTTAGAGCCTGGGGGGGGTCACTTTAAATAGACCACGGTGATGTGTGTTAGAGCCTGGGGGGGGGGGTCACTTTAAATAGACCACGGTGATGTGTGTTGGAGCCTGGGGGGGTCACTTTAAATAGACCACGGTGATGTGTGTTAGAGCCTGGGGGGGGGTCACTTTAAATAGACCACGGTGATGTGTGTTAGAGCCTGGGGGGGGTCACTTTAAATAGACCACGGTGATGTGTGTTAGAGCCTGGGGGGGTGGGGGTCAGTTTAAATAGACCACGGTGGTGTGTGTTTGAGACTGGGGGGGGGAGGTCATTTTAAATAGACTAAATTAATAAGTGAATGGGTTTCTTCGATTGTAACAGGAGAGAACAGGACCCGGTGTCCTGTAACAGGAGAGAACAGGACCCGGTGTCCTGTAACAGGAGAGAACAGGACCCGGTGTCATTTAACAGGAGAGAACAGGACCCGGTGTCCTGTAACAGGAGAGAACAGGACCCGGTGTCATGTAACAGGAGGGAACAGGACCCGGTGTCATGTAACAGGAGGGAACAGGACCCGGTGTCATGTAACATTAGAGAACAGGACCCGGTGTCCTGTAACAGGAGAGAACAGGACCCGGTGTCCTGTAACAGGAGAGAACAGGACCCGGTGTCATGTAACAGGAGAGAACAGGACCCGTTGTCATGTAACAGGAGAGAACAGGACCCAGTGTCCTGTAACAGGAGAGAACAGGACCCGGTGTCCTGTAACAGGAGAGAACAGGACCCGGTGTCATGTAACAGGAGAGAACAGGACCCGTTGTCATGTAACAGGAGAGAACAGGACCCAGTGTCCTGTAACAGGAGAGAACAGGACCCGGTGTCCTGTAACAGGAGAGAACAGGACCCGGTGTCATGTAACAGGAGAGAACAGGACCCGGTGTCATGTAACAGGAGAGAACAGGACCCGGTGTCCTGTAACAGGAGAGAACAGGACCCGGTGTCATGTAACAGGAGAGAACAGGACCCGGTGTCATGTAACAGGAGAGAACAGGACCCGGTGTCCTGTAACAGGAGAGAACAGGACCCGGTGTCATGTAAACAGGAGAGAACAGGACCCGGTGTCCTGTAACAGGAGAGAACAGGACCCGGTGTCCTGTAACAGGAGAGAACAGGACCCGGTGTCCTGTAACAGGAGAGAACAGGACCCGGTGTCATGTAACAGGAGAGAACAGGACCCGGTGTCCTGTAACAGGAGAGAACAGGACCCGGTGTCCTGTAACAGGAGAGAACAGGACCCGGTGTCATGTAACAGGAGAGAACAGGACCCGGTGTCCTGTAACAGGAGAGAACAGGACCCGGTGTCATGTAACAGGAGAGAACAGGACCCGGTGTCATGTAACATGGACTGCTGGACTGGGTCTGATGGACTGGATCTGCTGGACTGGATCTGCTGGACTGGGTCTGCTGGACTGGGTCTGCTGGACTGGGTCTGATGGACTGGATCTGATGGACTGGATCTGCTGGACTGGATCTGCTGGACTGGGTCTGATGGACTGGGTCTGATGGACTGGGTCTGCTGGACTGGGTCTGATGGACTGGGTCTGCTGGACTGGGTCTGATGGACTGGATCTGCTGGACTGGGTCTGCTGGACTGGGTCTGCTGGACTGGGTCTGCTGGACTGGGTCTGCTGGACTGATGGTCTGATGGTCTGATAGACTGGGTCTGCTGGACTGGGTCTGATGGTCTGATAGACTGGGTCTGCTGGACTGGGTCTGATGGACTGGGTCTGCTGTACTGGGTCTGATGGACTGGGTCTGATGGACTGGGTCTGCTGGACTGGGTCTGATGGACTGGATCTGCTGGACTGGGTCTGATGGACTGGGTCTGCTGGACTGGGTCTGCTGGACTGGGTCTGATGGACTGGGTCTGCTGGACTGGGTCTGATGGACTGGGTCTGCTGGACTGGATCTGCTGGACTGGGTCTGATGGACTGGGTCTGATGGACTGGGTCTGCTGGTCTGCTGGTCTGATGGTTTGATGGTCTGACGGTCTGATGGTCTGACGGTCTGATGGTCTGACGGTCTGATGGTCTGCTGGTCTGCTGGTCTGATGGTCTGCTGATCTGATGGTCTGATCGACTGACAGTCTCCTCTATCACTGATCTCTCTCTGAAGGTCCTCGATCACTGATCTCTCTCTGAAGGTCCTCGATCACTGATCTCTCTCTGAAGGTTCTCCGTGACTAGGCCTCTCTGAAGGTTCTCCGTGACTAGGCCTCTCTGAAGGTTCTCCGTGACTAGGCCTCTCTGAAGGTTCTCCGTGACTAGGCCTCTCTGAAGGTTCTCCATGACTAGGCCTCTCTGAACGTTCTCCATGACTAGGCCTCTCTGAAGGTTCTCCATGACTAGGCATTGATGCTAATGTGTTGTTCTGAGAGAAGAGCAGGAAGCAGTCAGTTAGTCTGAACAGACATCGATCACAAACCCTGTGGTAGAATATAACAGAGCAACGTGCATCGAGGGACTGGGGACGATGACGATAATTCACAGCTAGGATTATGACAGACAGTAAACTCCCAGAGTGCTCTCAGCCACCCACAGAGCAGTGGGTTATATGGCACACATATCCACCCAGAGAGCATGATGGGGTCATGATGAGATCATGGTGGGGTCATGATGAGGTCATGGTGGGTTCATGGTGAGGTCACGGTGGTTTCATGGTGGGGTCATGATGAGATCATGGTGTGGTCATGATGTGGTCATGGTGGGGTCACGTTGAGATCATGGTGGGTTCATGGTGGGTTCATGGTGGGGTCATGGTGTGGTCATAGTGGGGTCACGTTGAGATCATGGTGGGTTCATGGTGGGGTCATGATGAGGTCATGGTGGGTTTACATGCCTGACAGAACCACTAGCAGATCCAGCTGTGATGCCGTGATGCTGCCGGAGAGATGAATTCTGAGAGGCAGTTTAAGCACATTGTTTTGTGATCCGAGTACACAGTGAATTATGAGCAAGAAACGGTACTGAGGTCTCTGTAGGTCTCTGGATATCTCCTGTAGGTCTCTGGATATCTGTTTTAGGTCTCTGGATATCTGTTTTAGGTCTCTGGATATCTTCTGTAGGTCTCTTGATATCTTCTGTAGGTCTCTGGATATCTGTTGTAGGTCCCTGGATATCTTCTGTAGGTCTCTGGATATCTTCTGTAGGTCTCTGGATATCTGTTGTAGGTCTCTGGATATCTTCTGTAGGTCTCTGGATATCTGTTGTAGGTCTCTGGATATCTGTTGTAGGTCTCTGGATATATTCTGTAGGTGTCTGGATATCTTCTGTAGGTCTCTGGATATCTTCTGTAGGTCTCTGGATATCTGTTGTAGGTCTCTGGATATCTGTTGTAGGTCTCTGGATATCTGTTGTAGGTCTCTGGATATCTGTTGTAGGTCTCTGGATATCTGTTGTAGGTCTCTGGATATCTGTTGTAGGTCTCTGGATATCTTCTGTAGGTCTCTGGATATCTTCTGTAGGTCTCTGGATATCTGTTGTAGGTCTCTGGATATCTTCTGTAGGTCTCTGGATATCTGTTGTAGGTCTCTGGGTATCTTCTGTAGGTCTCTGGATATATTCTGTAGGTCTCTGGATATCTTCTGTAGGTCTCTGGATATCTTCTGTAGGTCTCTGGATATCTTCTGTAGGTCTCTGGATATCTGTTATAGGTCTCTGGATATCTGTTGTAGATCTCTGAATTAGACAGGAAAGTTTTGCCTCCCCATCCCAGTCCTCAAGACTTTCCTCAAGACCCTGCGGTACCCTGCGGTACCTTCAGCCAGGGAACAACCTCCTGTATCTGAAGATGTAAATGATTCACACACCACTCAGCCAAGTCCTAGACTCCACCACTCAGCCAGGTCCTAGACCTCACCACTCAGCCAGGTCCTAGACCCCACCACTCAGCCAGGTCCTAGACCCCACCACTCAGCCAGGTCCTAGACCCCACCACTCAGCCAGGTCCTAGACCCACCACTGATGTCTAGATAGCTGGCTATTTCTGTACTGAATGGAAGGTCTATTCCTGGCCCAGGGAGTCCTTTAACCCCCAGACCCCTCTACTCTACTATAGATAACAGCTCTCCTCCAGACCCCCTCTACTCTACTATAGATAACAGCTCTCCTCCAGACCCCCTCTACTCTACTATAGATAACAACTCTCCTCCAGACCCCCTCTACTATAGATAACAGCTCTCCTCCAGACCCCCTCTACTCTACTATAGATAACAGCTCTCCTCCAGACCCCCTCTACTCTACTATAGATAACAGCTCTCCTCCAGACCCCCTCTACTCTACTATAGATAACAGCTCTCCTCCAGACCCCCTCTACTATAGATAACAGCTCTCCTCCAGACCCCCTCTACTCTACTATAGATAACAGCTCTCCTCCAGACCCCCTCTACTCTACTATAGATAACAGCTCTCCTCCAGACCCCCTCTACTCTACTATAGATAACAGCTCTCCTCCAGACCCCCTCTACTCTACTATAGATAACAGCTCTCCTCCAGACCCCCTCTACTCTACTATAGAGAACAGCTCTCCTCCAGACCCCCTCTACTATAGATAACAGCTCTCCTCCAGACCCCCTCTACTCTACTATAGATAACAGCTCTCCTCCAGTCCCCCTCTACTCTACTATAGATAACAGCTCTCCTCCAGACCCCCTCTACTCTAGATAACAGCTCTCCTCCAGACCCCCTCTACTCTACTATAGATAACAGCTCTCCTCCAGACCCCCTCTACTCTACTATAGATAACAGCTCTCCTCCAGACCACCTCTACTCTACTATAGATAACAGCTCTCCTCCAGACCCCCTCTACTCTACTATAGATAACAGCTCTCCTCCAGACCCCCTCTACTCTACTATAGATAACAGCTCTCCTCCAGACCCCCTCTACTCTACTATAGCTAACAGCTCTCCTCCAGACCCCCTCTACTCTACTATAGATAACAGCTCTCCTCCAGACCCCCTCTACTCTACTATAGATAACAGCTCTCCTCCAGACCCCCTCTACTATAGATAACAGCTCTCCTCCAGACCCCCTCTACTATAGATAACAGCTCTCCTCCAGACCCCTACTACTCTACTATAGATAACAGCTCTCCTCCAGACCCCCTCTACTCTACTATAGATAACAGCTCTCCCCCAGACCTCCTCTACTCTACTATAGATAACAGCTCTCCCCCAGACCCCCTCTACTCTACTATAGATAACAGCTCTCCTCCAGACCCCCTCTACTCTACTATAGATAACAGCTCTCCTCCAGACCCCCTCTACTCTACTATAGATAACAGCTCTCCTCCAGACCCCCTCTACTCTACTATAGATAACAGCTCTCCCCCAGACCCCCTCTACTCTACTATAGAGAACAGCTCTCCTCCAGACCCCCTCTACTCTACTATAGATAACAGCTCTCCTCCAGACCCCCTCTACTCTACTATAGATAACAGCTCTCCTCCAGACCCCCTCTACTCTACTATAGAGAACAGCTCTCCTCCAGACCCCCTCTACTCTACTATAGATAACAGCTCTCCCCCAGACCCCCTCTACTCTACTATAGATAACAGCTCTCCTCCAGACCCCCTCTACTCTACTATAGAGAACAGCTCTCCTCCAGACCCCCTCTACTCTACTATAGATAACAGCTCTCCTCCAGACCCCCTCTACTCTACTATAGATAACAGCTCTCCCCCAGACCCCCTCTACTCTACTATAGATAACAGCTCTCCTCCAGACCCCCTCTACTATAGATAACAGCTCTCCTCCAGACCCCCTCTACTCTACTATAGATAACAGCTCTCCTCCAGACCCCCTCTACTCTACTATAGATAACAGCTCTCCTCCAGACCCCCTCTACTCTACTATAGATAACAGCTCTCCTCCAGACCCCCTCTCCTCTACTATAGATAACAGCTCTCCTCCAGACCCCCTCTACTCTACTATAGAGAACAGCTCTCCTCCAGACCCCCTCTACTCTACTATAGATAACAGCTCTCCTCCAGACCCCCTCTACTCTACTATAGATAACAGCTCTCCTCCAGACCCCCTCTACTCTACTATAGATAACAGCTCTCCTCCAGACCCCCTCTACTCTACTATAGATAACAGCTCTCCTCCAGACCCCCTCTACTCTACTATAGATAACAGCTCTCCTCCAGACCCCCTCTACTCTACTATAGATAACAGCTCTCCTCCAGACCCCCTCTACTCTACTATAGCTAACAGCTCTCCTCCAGACCCCCTCTACTCTACTATAGATAACAGCTCTCCTCCAGACCCCCTCTACTCTACTATAGATAACAGCTCTCCCCCAGACCCCCTCTACTCTACTATAGATAACAGCTCTCCTCCAGACCCCCTCTACTCTACTATAGATAACAGCTCTCCTCCAGACCCCCTCTACTCTACTATAGATAACAGCTCTCCTCCAGACCCCCTCTACTCTACTATAGATAACAGCTCTCCTCCAGACCCCCTCTCCTCTACTATAGATAACAGCTCTCCTCCAGACCCCCTCTACTCTACTATAGAGAACAGCTCTCCTCCAGACCCCCTCTACTCTACTATAGATAACAGCTCTCCTCCAGACCCCCTCTACTCTACTATAGATAACAGCTCTCCTCCAGACCCCCTCTACTCTACTATAGAGAACAGCTCTCCTCCAGACCCCCTCTACTCTACTATAGATAACAGCTCTCCTCCAGACCCCCTCTCCTCTACTATAGATAACAGCTCTCCTCCAGACCCCCTCTACTCTACTATAGATAACAGCTCTCCTCCAGACCCCCTCTACTCTACTATAGATAACAGCTCTCCCCCAGACCCCCTCTACTCTACTATAGATAACAGCTCTCCTCCAGACCCCCTCTACTCTACTATAGAGAACAGCTCTCCTCCAGACCCCCTCTACTCTACTATAGATAACAGCTCTCCTCCAGACCCCCTCTACTCTACTATAGAGAACAGCTCTCCTCCAGACCCCCTCTCCTCTACTATAGATAACAGCTCTCCTCCAGACCCCCTCTACTCTACTATAGAGAACAGCTCTCCTCCAGACCCCCTCTACTCTACTATAGATAACAGCTCTCCTCCAGACCCCCTCTACTCTACTATAGATAACAGCTCTCCTCCAGACCCCCTCTACTATACTATAGATAACAGCTCTCCTCCAGACCCCCTCTACTCTACTATAGATAACAGCTCTCCTCCAGACCCCCTCTCCTCTACTATAGATAACAGCTCTCCTCCAGACCCCCTCTACTATAGATAACAGCTCTCCTCCAGACCCCCTCTACTCTACTATAGAGAACAGCTCTCCTCCAGACCCCCTCTACTCTACTATAGCTAACAGCTCTCCTCCAGACCCCCTCTACTCTACTATAGAGAACAGCTCTCCTCCAGACCCCCTCTACTCTACTATAGATAACAGCTCTCCTCCAGACCCCCTCTACTCTACTATAGATAACAGCTCTCCTCCAGACCCCCTCTACTCTACTATAGATAACAGCTCTCCTCCAGACCCCCTCTACTATAGATAACAGCTCTCCTCCAGACCCCCTCTACTCTACTATAGAGAACAGCTCTCCTCCAGACCCCCTCTACTCTACTATAGATAACAGCTCTCCTCCAGACCCCCTCTACTCTACTATAGAGAACAGCTCTCCTCCAGACTATAGTAACTGTAGTAGAGGATTATTCATGATTATATTCAGAGTGAAGGATGATTTATGACTTAATCCTCATTACAGCGGAGAGCCTTTATTAAAGATATTAATCAGGGTAATGACATCGGCTGGCTGCCGAGTGCTTTGTTTTTCTTCCTAACGAGAGACCAGACCTACGATTAAACACTCTGCACAACGTAGTGGTCTGTTAACATAATTATAATGACTAAACCCCCTTTGGAGAAAATACTTGGTGGTTTATTTGATATGTTTCAGTCATTTTCACGTGTTTTCTGCTTCGACTCTTTGAATTGTCCCTGGGGGGATGTATCCACTATCAGACAGGTTCAGCCTATAGGAGAGGGGGACGTATCCACTATCAGACAGGTTCAGCCTATAGGAGAGGGGGACGTATCCACTATCAGACAGGTTCAGCCTATAGGAGAGGGGGACGTATCCACTATCAGACAGGTTCCTGTAAAGGCTCAGCCTATAGGAGAGGGGGACGTATCCACTATCAGACAGGTTCAGCCTATAGGAGAGGGGGACGTATCCACTATCAGACAGGTTCAGCCTATAGGAGAGGGGGACGTATCCACTATCAGACAGGTTCAGCCTATAGGAGAGGGGGACGTATCCACTATCAGACAGGTTCAGCCTATAGGAGAGGGGGACGTATCCACTATCAGACAGGTTCCTGTAAAGGCTCAGCCTATAGGAGAGGGGGACGTATCCACTATCAGACAGGTTCAGCCTATAGGAGAGGGGGACGTATCCACTATCAGACAGGTTCAGCCTATAGGAGAGGGGGACGTATCCACTATCAGACAGGTTCAGCCTATAGGAGAGGGGGACGTATCCACTATCAGACAGGTTCAGCCTATAGGAGAGGGGGACGTATCCACTATCAGACAGGTTCCTGTAGAGCGGGGGACGTATCCACTATCAGACAGGTTCAGCCTATAGGAGAGGGGGATGTATCCACTATCAGACAGGTTCAGCCTATAGGAGAGGGGGATGTATCCACTATCAGACAGGTTCAGCCTATAGGAGAGGGGGATGTATCCACTATCAGACAGGTTCAGCCTATAGGAGAGGGGGACGTATCCACTATCAGACAGGTTCCTGTAGAGCGGGGGACGTATCCACTATCAGACAGGTTCAGCCTATAGGAGAGGGGGATGTATCCACTATCAGACAGGTTCAGCCTATAGGAGAGGGGGATGTATCCACTATCAGACAGGTTCAGCCTATAGGAGAGGGGGATGTATCCACTATCAGACAGGTTCAGCCTATAGGAGAGGGGGATGTATCCACTATCAGACAGGTTCAGCCTATAGGAGAGGGGGATGTATCCACTATCAGACAGGTTCAGCCTATAGGAGAGGGGGATGTATCCACTATCAGACAGGTTCCTGTAGAGCGGGGGACGTATCCACTATCAGACAGGTTCCTGTAGATAGGGGGACGTATCCACTATCAGACAGGTTCAGCCTATAGGAGAGGGGGACGTATCCACTATCAGACAGGTTCAGCCTATAGGAGAGGGGGATGTATCCACTATCAGACAGGTTCAGCCTATAGGAGAGGGGGACGTATCCACTATCAGACAGGCTCAGCCTATAGGAGAGGGGGACGTATCCACTATCAGACAGGTTCAGCCTATAGGAGAGGGGGACGTATCCACTATCAGACAGGTTCAGCCTATAGGAGAGGGGGACGTATCCACTATCAGACAGGTTCAGCCTATAGGAGAGGGGGACGTATCCACTATCAGACAGGCTCAGCCTATAGGAGAGGGGGACGTATCCACTATCAGACAGGTTCAGCCTATAGGAGAGGGGGATGTATCCACTATCAGACAGGTTCCTGTAGAGCGGGGGACGTATCCACTATCAGACAGGTTCCTGTAGAGAGGGGGACGTATCCACTATCAGACAGGTTCCTGTAGAGAGGGGGACGTATCCACTATCAGACAGGTTCCTGTAGAGCGGGGGACGTATCCACTATCAGACAGGTTCAGCCTATAGGAGAGGGGGACGTATCCACTATCAGACAGGTTCAGCCTATAGGAGAGGTGGATGTTTAGCTGTCTGTCTGTCTGGCTGATGGTCAGCTCTGTCTCTCTGTCTGGCTGATGGTCAGCTCTGTCTCTCTGTCTGGCTGATGGTCAGCTCTGTCTCTCTGTCTGGCTGATGGTCAGCTCTGTCTCTCTGTCTGGCTGATGGTCAGCTCTGTCTCTCTGTCTGGCTGATGGTCAGCTCTGTCTCTCTGTCTTTAGTCATCCTGAGGTCTTTGTTTCCTCTGCCTGTAGGCGTGGCTCAGGGGGCTGGTGGTGATGTTCTGTCAGGAGGCAGCTTGGCTCAGGGGGCTGGTGGTGATGTTCTGCCAGGAGGCAGCGTGGCTCAGGGGGCTGGTGGTGATGTTCTGTCAGGAGGCAGCGTGGCTCAGGGGGCTGGTGGTGATGTTCTGTCAGGAGGCAGCGTGGCTCAGGGGGCTGGTGGTGATGTTCTGTCAGGAGGCAGCGTGGCTCAGGGGGCTGGTGGTGATGTTCTGTCAGGAGGCAGCGTGGCTCAGGGGGCTGGTGGTGATGTTCTGTCAGGAGGCAGCGTGGCTCAGGGGGCTGGTGGTGATGTTCTGTCAGGAGGCAGCGTGGCTCAGGGAGCTGGTGGTGATGTTCTGTCAGGAGGCAGCGTGGCTCAGGGGGCTGGTGGTGATGTTCTGTCAGGAGGCAGCGTGGCTCAGGGGGCTGGTGGTGATGTTCTGTCAGGAGGAATGCTAATAGAAGGTAATTACAGGAAGAGGAAATAGCTCCTGGTTCTGAGGCCAAATAGTTTGTCTGCTTTTTACCCATGTTCTCCTCTCTCTCCGTCTCCCAGCAGTATTCTGTTACATACAGGACGCCGCTCTGAGGGAACTGCAGCCCCGATGCAATTACCTTCACCGGAGATCGACACTCCTCTGCAGACCGGTCTGATTGGCTGATTTCTGATCCTGAATCACACAGCTGTCTGAGATGACCGCATGTTTGTCTTGAACTGGGCCGAGGCGGAGCCGTTTGATTGGATGGTGTAATTTGTGATTCTTGTTGAAAAGGCAGGTGTGGAGAGACGGGACGGAGATTATGGGGCAGAGCTGAACGCAGGAGGTTGGATATCTGTGAAGGAGTTACACCGGCCAGCGAATCACCGACTCCTGTCTGACCCTCTCCTGTTCCTGTCTGACCCTCTCCTGTTCCTTCAGACTGTCTGACCCTCTCCTGTTCCTGTCTGACCCTCTCCTGTTCCTTCAGACTGTCTGACCCTCTCCTGTTCCTGTCTGACCCTCTCCTGTTCCTTCAGACTGTCTGACACAGAGGTCAGATGAGAGGACACAGAGGTCAGATGAGAGGACACAGAGGTCAGATGAGAGGACACAGAGGTCAGATGAGAGTACACAGAGGTCAGATGAGAGGACACAGAGGTCAGATGAGAGGACACAGAGGTCAGATGAGAGGACACAGAGGTCAGATGAGAGGACACAGAGGTCAGATGAGAGGACACAGAGGTCAGATCAGAGGACAGATGTCAGATCAGAGGACACAGATGTCAGATCAGAGGACACAGAGGTCAGATCAGAGGACACAGAGGTCAGATCAGAGGACACAGATGTCAGATCAGAGGACACAGAGGTCAGATCAGAGGACACAGAGGTCAGATCAGAGGTCAGATCAGGGGACACAGATGTCAGATCAGGGGACACAGATGTGCGATCAGGGGACACAGATGTCAGATCAGGGGTCAGATGAGAGGTCAGATGAGAGGTCAGATCAAAGGTTAGACCAGAGCCCTATTCCCTATGTAGTGCACTACTTTAGACAAGGGCCCTATTCCCTATATAGTACACTACCTTCAACCAGGGCCCTATTCCCTATATAGTGCGCTGCTGTTGACCAGAGCCCTATTCCCTATATAGTGCACTACTTTAGACCAGAGCCCTATTCCCTATATAGTGCACTACCTTAAACCAGGGCCCTATTCCCTATATAGTGCACTACTTTAGACCAGAGCCCTATTCCCTATATAGTGCACTACTTTAAACCAGAGCCCTATTCCCTACATAGTGCACTACTTTAGACCAGAGCCCTATTCCCTATATAGTACACTACTTTAGATCAGAGCCCTATTCCCTATATAGTCCACTACTATAGACCAGAGCCCTATTCCCTATGTAGTACACTACCTTAGACCAGAGCCCTATTCCCTATATAGTACACTACTTTAGACCAGAGCCCTATTCCCTATATAGTCCACTACTTTAGACCAGAGCCCTATTCCCTATATAGTGCATTACTTTATACTACAGCCCTATTCCCTATATAGTCCACTACTGTTGACCAAAGCCCTATTCCCTATATACTCCACTACTGTTGACCAGAACCCTATTCCCTATATAGTACACTACTTTAGACCAGAGCCCTATTCCCTATATAGTGCACTACCTTAAACCAGGGCCCTATTCCCTATATAGTGCACTACTTTAGACCAGAGCCCTATTCCCTATATAGTCCTGTTGACCAGAGCCCTATTCCCAAACAGTCCTGTTGACCAGAGCCCTATTCCCTATATAGTCCTGTTGACCAGGGCCCTATTCCCTATATAGTCCTGTTGACCAGAGCCCTATTCCCTATATAGTCCTGTTGACCAGAGCCCTATTCCCTATATAGTCCTGTTGACCAGAGCCCTATTCCCTATATAGTCCTGTTGACCAGAGCCCTATGTGTGATACAGCCTGACAGCAGTGGTGATGCGTCAGCAGAATGACCACTAGTTGTTTGTTTGTTTATCAGCAGAATGACCGCTAGTTGTTTGTTTGTTTATCAGCAGAATGACCGCTAGTTGTTTGTTTGTTTATCAGCAGAATGACCGCTAGTTGTTTGTTTGTTTATCAGCAGAATGACCGCTAGTTGTTTGTTTGTTTATCAAGACCTTTGGGAAGAGTTTTATCATGTATCAAATTCAAAGACTTCAGTTTCCTGGCAACTTTTCCTTGGCAGTATCTAATGAGATGTCACAAGGTGTGTGGTGCCTTGCAGCAAGGGGGGAAAAGTCCTGGGTGGTTTGTTGAAATAAGAACGTTAAACTGGGTCATTCATGAATAGAATCCCAAGACATTATAGAATAACAATCTCTCACTTCCAGGTATCGGGACGAGAACTGAGAGAGCGGATGTAAAGCACAGAGTTCCTCGTAGTTTCAACTAGTTTAACAGATATAATCCATCTGATCCAGAGACACAGGGAACCCCAAGGCCCTCTGTTTAGACCACTCCTGGAGAGGGTGGTTATGGGAACCCCAAGGCCCTCTGTTTAGACCACTCCTGGAGAGGGTGGTTATGGGAACCCCAAGGCCCTCTGTTTAGACCACTCCTGGAGAGGGGGATATGGGAACCCCAAGGCCCTCTGTTTAGACCACTCCTGGAGAGGGGGGTTATGGGAACCCCAAGGCCCTCTGTTTAGACCACTCCTGGAGAGGGGGGTTATGGGAACCCCAAGGCCCTCTGTTTAGACCACTCCTGGAGAGGGGGGTTATGGGAACCCCAAGGCCCTCTGTTTAGACCACTCCTGGAGAGGGGGGTTATGGGAACACCAAGGCCCTCTGTTTAGACCACTCCTGGAGAGGGGGGTTATGGGAACCCCAAGGCCCTCTGTTTAGACCACTCCTGGAGAGGGGGGTTATGGGAACCCCAAGGCCCTCTGTTTAGACCACTCCTGGAGAGGGGGGTTATGGGAACCCCAAGGCCCTCTGTTTAGACCACTCCTGGAGAGGGGGGTTATGGGAACCCCAAGGCCCTCTGTTTAGACCACTCCTGGAGAGGGGGGTTATGGGAACCCCAAGGCCCTCTGTTTAGACCACTCCTGGAGAGGGGGGTTATGGTTAAACAAATCAGTTAGAGGAAGACACATGGTATATTTCTGGAAGCTTCTTATTTAAATAGAAAACAGGAAGTGCAGGACAGGTCTATTTTGACAGCGCAGGGGTATAACCCTGAGTCCAAGGTATTAGACACTAAAGATAGTCTTTACCAAGCACATCTGGACAACAGGGGGTACGGCTGAGGGGAGATGACCATTCACCCTCTCGACGGAGCAACACTAAAAATAGCAGTTCTCTGTGTGTGTTCTCCTGGTCCCTGTAAAACAGGGGACTGGAAATACCCACCCCTGCTTTAAAACACTGTTTCAAGTGTTTATGGAGGTATGGATAGCAGTCCAAACAGGGCAGGTTACTGGAAACACCCCAGCGCACCGGGCTGGTGGAAAAGAGACAGGTATTCCCTCTAAACCAGAAGGTGGAGTAGAGACAGGTATTCCCTCTAAACCAGAGGGTGGAGAAGAGACAGGTATTCCCTTTAAACCAGAGGGTGGAGTAGAGACAGGTATTCATTTAAACCAGAGGGTGGAGAAGAGACAGGTATTCCCTCTAAACCAGAGTGTGGAGAAGAGACAGGTATTCCCTTTAAACCAGAGGGTGGAGAAGAGACAGGTATTCCCTCTAAACCAGAGTGTGGAGAAGAGACAGGTATTCCCTTTAGACCAGAGGGTGGAGAAGAGACAGGCATTCCCTCTAAACCAGAGGGTGGAGAAGAGACAGGTATTCCCTCTAAACCAGAGGGTGGAGAAGAGACAGGCATTCATTTAAACCAGAGGGTGGAGTAGAGACAGGTATTCCCTTTAAACCAGAGGGTGGAGAAGAGACAGGTATTCCCTTTAAACCAGAGGGTGGAGAAGAGACAGGTATTCCCTCTAAACCAGAGGGTGGAGAAGAGACAGGTATTCCCTCTAAACCAGAGGGTGGAGAAGAGACAGGTATTCCCTCTAAACCAGAGGGTGGAGAAGAGACAGGTATTCCCTCTAAACCAGAGGGTGGAGAAGAGACAGATATTCCATTTAAACCAGAGGGTGGAGAAGAGACAGGTATTCCCTCTAAACCAGAGGGTGGAGTAGAGACAGGTATTCCCTCTAAACCAGAGGGTGGAGAAGAGACAGGTATTCCCTCTAAACCAGAGGGTGGAGAAGAGACAGGTATTCCTTCTAAACCAGAGGGTGGAGAAGAGACAGGTTAGCCGGGCAGATGCAGAGATTCTACTGATCTGTTACTGTTGTTCTAGTTCCATTCAAGTGTTTTATCTTTTACACATTTGAGTCGTTTATCGCAGAACCTCAATTTCATCCTATCATATGTGGCTCTAAGAGCAGAACCTCAGTTTCATCTTATTTATGCTGCAGTAGTTTATGTGTCGGGGGGCTAGGGTCAGTTTGTTATATCTCGAGTACTTCTCCCGTCTTATCCGGTGTCTGTGTGAATTTAAGTGTGCTCTCTCTAATTCTCTCTTTCTCTCTTTCTTTCTCTCTCTCGGAGGACCTGAGCCCTAGGACCATGCCTCAGGACTACCTGACATGATGACTCCTTGCTGTCCCCAGTCCACCTGGCCGTGCTGCTGCTCCAGTTTCAACAGTTCTGCCTGCAGCTATGGAACCCTGACCTGTTCACCGGAAGTGCTACCTGTCCCAGACCTGCTGTTTTCAACTTTCTCGAGACAGCAGGAGCTGTAGAGATACTCTTAATGATCGGCTATGAAAAGCAAACTGACATTTACTCCTGAGATGCTGACTTGCTGCACCCTTGACAACTACTGTGATTATTATTATTTGACCATGCTGGTTATTTAGGAACATTTGAACATCTTGGCCGTGTTCTGTTATAATCTCCACCCGGCACAGCCAGAAGAGGACTGGCCACCCCACATAGCCTGGTTCCTCTCTAGGTTTCTTCCTAGGTTTTGGCCTTTCTAGGGAGTTTTTCCTAGCCACCGCGCTTCTACACCTGCATTGCTTGCTGTTTGGGGTTTTAGGCTGGGTTTCTGTACAGCACTTTGAGATATCAGCTGATGTAAGAAGGGCTATATAAATACATTTGATTTTATTTGATCTTATTATCGGTGGCGCTAAGAGCTGACAAACGCAACATCAGACCAAGTCAAACACCCTCAAACCACCACCTTTTCACCAGCTGTTTTCTCTGGGCCCCGTGGCCTTTCTAATGGTCTCTGCCATCTTTTAAGCTCTCAGAGCAGCACAGTGCTGCAGACCAACACAGTGGCCCTGATAGATTGATGCCCTTCACCAGTCCATTGCTCTTCCCAGCTGAGGTGGAAAATATGTGCGTACAGCCCTCTGTCAGCAGTGTTGTGGGCAGGGAGCTATGGCCAGTGTTGGAGGACCCTGTTGGGTATGTCTGACAGGACATTGGTAGAAATGAGACCAGTCATAAAAACCAACACCAGAACAATGAACAGCTCTGTCTCTAGGTCAGGGTAGAACTCTGGATGTGTCTCAGGGTAGAACTCTGTCTGTGTCTCAGGGTAGAACTCTGTCTGTGTCTCAGGGTAGAACTCTGTCTGTGTCTCAGGGTAGAACTCTGGATGTGTCTCAGGGTAGAACTGCCTAGCCAGTTTTAGCTCAATCTTGGGTGCAATGATCACGTTCCCGCACTGACTGACTGTGTGGAGGCTCATTGATTTAACGTTACGTTAGCCTACATGCTATGCTAGCAAAGTTATATATCGCTGTCGGCTATATCAGCCACGACTTACCGTTCTTTGAGCAGCTTCAAATGTCGAACAAAGTTGGAAATTGTTGCTCCTCTGTCTGTCATTTTCTTCCCGCATGTTTTGCAAGTTGCAATCTGTTTATTGTTGACTACAGAGTATTCTTTATCTCCGAACATAATCATTTTTGGTATCATCTTTCCAAGGATTCTGCTTGGGGAGGCTTGGGGAGGCTTGGGGAGGGTTGGAGAGGCTTGGGGAGGGTTGGGGAGGCTTGGGGAGGGTTGGAGAGGCTTGGGGAGGGTTGGAGAGGCTTGGGGAGGCTTGGGGAGGCTTGGGGAGGGTTGGAGAGGCTTGGGGAGGCTTGGGGAGGGTTGGAGAGGCTTGGGGAGGCTTGGGGAGGGTTGGAGAGGCTTGTGGGGAGGGTTGGAGAGGCTTGTGGGGAGGGTTGGAGAGGCTTGTGGGGAGGGTTGGAGAGGCTTGTGGGGAGGGTTGGAGAGGCTTGTGGGGAGGGTTGGAGAGGCTTGTGGGGAGGGTTGGAGAGGCTTGTGGGGAGGGTTGGAGAGGCTTGTGGGGAGGGTTGGAGAGGCTTGTGGGGAGGGTTGGAGAGGCTTGTGGGGAGGGTTGGAGAGGCTTGTGGGGAGGGTTGGAGAGGCTTGTGGGGAGGGTTGGAGAGGCTTGTGGGGAGGGTTGGAGAGGCTTGTGGGGAGGGTTGGAGAGGCTTGGGGAGGCTTGGGGAGGGTTGGAGAGGCTTGTGGGGAGGGTTGGAGAGGCTTGGGGAGGGTTGGGGAGGGTTGGAGAGGCTTGTGGGGAGTTTTTTTATATATATTTTTGTTTTTACCTTTATTTAACCAGGTAGGCTAGTTGAGAACACCTTTATTTAACCAGGTGGGCTAGTTGAGAACACCTTTATTTAACCAGGTAGGCTAGTTGAGAACACCTTTATTTAACCAGGTAGGCTAGTTGAGAACACCTTTATTTAACCAGGTAGGCTAGTTGAGAACACCTTTATTTAACCAGGTAGGCTAGTTGAGAACACCTTTATTTAACCAGGTAGGCTAGTTGAGAACACCTTTATTTAACCAGGTAGGCTAGTTGAGAACACCTTTATTTAACCAGGTAGGCTAGTTGAGAACACCTTTATTTAACCAGGGAGGCTAGTTGAGAACACCTTTATTTAACCAGGTAGGCTAGTTGAGAACACCTTTATTTAACCAGGTAGGCTAGTTGAGAACACCTTTATTTAACCAGGTAGGCTAGTTGAGAACACCTTTATTTAACCAGGGAGGCTAGTTGAGAACACCTTTATTTAACCAGGTAGGCCAGTTGAGAACACCTTTATTTAACCAGGTAGGCTAGTTGAGAACACCTTTATTTAACCAGGTAGGCTAGTTGAGAACACCTTTATTTAACCAGGTAGGCTAGTTGAGAACACCTTTATTTAACCAGGTAGGCTAGTTGAGAACACCTTTATTTAACCAGGGAGGCTAGTTGAGAACACCTTTATTTAACCAGGTAGGCTAGTTGAGAACACCTTTATTTAACCAGGTAGGCTAGTTGAGAACACCTTTATTTAACCAGGTAGGCTAGTTGAGAACACCTTTATTTAACCAGGGAGGCTAGTTGAGAACACCTTTATTTAACCAGGTAGGCTAGTTGAGAACACCTTTATTTAACCAGGTAGGCTAGTTGAGAACACCTTTATTTAACCAGGTAGGCTAGTTGAGAACACCTTTATTTAACCAGGGAGGCTAGTTGAGAACACCTTTATTTAACCAGGTAGGCTAGTTGAGAACACCTTTATTTAACCAGGGAGGCTAGTTGAGAACACCTTTATTTAACCAGGTAGGCTAGTTGAGAACACCTTTATTTAACCAGGTAGGCTAGTTGAGAACACCTTTATTTAACCAGGTAGGCTAGTTGAGAACACCTTTATTTAACCAGGTAGGCTAGTTGAGAACACCTTTATTTAACCAGGTAGGCTAGTTGAGAACACCTTTATTTAACCAGGTAGGCCAGTTGAGAACACCTTTATTTAACCAGGTAGGCCAGTTGAGAACACCTTTATTTAACCAGGTAGGCTAGTTGAGAACACCTTTATTTAACCAGGTAGGCTAGTTGAGAACACCTTTATTTAACCAGGTAGGCTAGTTGAGAACACCTTTATTTAACCAGGTAGGCTAGTTGAGAACACCTTTATTTAACCAGGTAGGCTAGTTGAGAACACCTTTATTTAACCAGGTAGGCCAGTTGAGAACACCTTTATTTAACCAGGTAGGCTAGTTGAGAACACCTTTATTCAACCAGGTAGGCCAGTTGAGAACACCTTTATTTAACCAGGTAGGCTAGTTGAGAACACCTTTATTTAACCAGGTAGGCTAGTTGAGAACACCTTTATTTAACCAGGTAGGCTAGTTGAGAACACCTTTATTTAACCAGGTAGGCTAGTTTGAGAACACCTTTATTTAACCAGGTAGGCTAGTTGAGAACACCTTTATTTAACCAGGTAGGCTAGTTGAGAACACCTTTATTTAACCAGGTAGGCTAGTTGAGAACACCTTTATTTAACCAGGTAGGCTAGTTGAGAACACCTTTATTTAACCAGGTAGGCCAGTTGAGAACACCTTTATTTAACCAGGTAGGCTAGTTGAGAACACCTTTATTTAACCAGGTAGGCCAGTTGAGAACACCTTTATTTAACCAGGTAGGCCAGTTGAGAACACCTTTATTTAACCAGGTAGGCTAGTTGAGAACACCTTTATTTAACCAGGTAGGCCAGTTGAGAACACCTTTATTTAACCAGGTAGGCCAGTTGAGAACACCTTTATTTAACCAGGTAGGCTAGTTGAGAACACCTTTATTTAACCAGGTAGGCCAGTTGAGAACACCTTTATTTAACCAGGTAGGCTAGTTGAGAACACCTTTATTTAACCAGGTAGGCTAGTTGAGAACACCTTTATTTAACCAGGTAGGCTAGTTGAGAACACCTTTATTTAACCAGGTAGGCTAGTTGAGAACACCTTTATTTAACCAGGTAGGCTAGTTGAGAACACCTTTATTTAACCAGGTAGGCTAGTTGAGAACACCTTTATTTAACCAGGTAGGCTAGTTGAGAACAAGTTCTCATTTGCAACTGCGACCTGGCCAAGATAAAGCATAGCAGTGTCAACAGACAACACAGAGTTACACATGGAGTAAACAATGAACAAGTTGGGGAGGCTTGGTGAGGGTATCAAGTCAGGTCGAGTCATGTCCAAGTTAAGTCACGAATCATTGGTGTTAAAGTCAAAGTTGAGATAAAAGTCATCATATTTGTGACTCGAGTCCACACCTCTGGTATATAGTATTATATATAGTATTATATACACAGCATCTCTGTAATCTAGCCATGCAACGCTACCACAAAGTACCAAAGAAGTAGTATGATATATATATAGTATTATATATAGTATTATATATAGTAACATATAATTGTATATATAGTAATATATATAGTATTATATATAGTATTATATATAGTATTATATATAGTAACATATAATTGTATATATAGTAATATATATAGTATTATATATAGTATTATATATAGTAATATATATAGTATTATATATACAGCATCTCTATGATGTAACCATGCAACAATACCAGAAAGTACCATAGAAGTAGTATGATATATATATATATATAGTATTATATATAGTATTACATATAGTATTATATATAGTAATATATATAGTATTATATATAGTATTATATATAATAATATATATAGTATTATATATAGTAACATATAATTGTATATATAGTAATATATATAGTATTATATATACAGCATCTCTATGATGTAACCATGCAACAATACCAGAAAGTACCATAGAAGTAGTATGATATATATATATATATAGTATTATATATAGTATTATATATAGTATTATATATAGTATTATATATAGTATTATATATAGTATTATATATATATATATAGTATTATATATAGTATTATATATAGTATTATATATAGTATTATATATAGTATTATATATAGTATTATATATAGTATTATATATATATATATAGTATTATATATAGTATTATATATAGTATTATATATAGTATTATATATAGTATTATATATAGTATTATATATAGTATTATATATATATATAGTATTATATATAGTATTATATATAGTATTATATATAGTATTATATATAGTATTATATATAGTATTATATATAGTATTATATATAGTATGATATATATATATATATATAGTATTATATATAGTATTATATATAGTATTATATATAGTATTATATATAAACGATCTCTGTGATAGCCAGGCAACAGTACCACTAAGTTAGCAAGCTTCACAGTATGGCCTAACGTGGCACAGAGTAGCTAGCTGCTCTCCTGCTGAGTTGACTTGATCCCTGGTTCATATTTTACCACCTAGCATCAACTCAAATCAAATTCAAGTTTATTTGTCACGTGCGCCGAATACAACAGGTGTAGATCTTACAGTGAAATGCTGACTTACAGACCAATAGTGCAGAAAAGGTGTTATGTGTAGAGATGCTATATACAGTAGAGAGGCTATATACAGTAGTGAGGCTATATACAGTAGAGAGGCTATATACAGTAGTGAGGCTATATACAGTAGAGAGGCTATATGCAGTAGTGAGGCTATATACAGTAGAGAGGTTATATACAGTAGAGAGGCTATATGAAGTAGTGAGGCTATATGCAGTAGTGAGGCTATATGCAGTAGTGAGGCTATATACAGTAGAGGCTATATACAGTAGAGAGGCTATATGCAGTAGTGAGGCTATATACAGTAGAGATGCTATATACAGTAGAGAGACTATATACAGTAGAGAGGCTATATACAGTAGAGAGGCCATATGCAGTAGAGAGGTTATATACAGTAGAGAGGCTATATGCAGTAGAGAGGCTATATGCAGTAGAGAGGCTATATACAGTAGAGAGGCTATATGCAGTAGAGAGGCTATATGCAGTAGTGAGGCTATATACAGTAGTGCGGCTATATACAGTAGAGATGCTATATACAGTAGAGAGGCTATATACAGTAGGGAGGTTATATACAGTAGAGAGGCTGTATACAGTAGAGAGGCTATATACAGTAGGGAGGCTATATATAGTAGAGAGGCTATAAACAGGCACCGGTTCGTCAGGTTGATTGAGGTAGTATGTACATGTAGATCTGGTTAATCATCCTGACTGAGATAAATGCTAGTAGCTTCCCAAAGCAGAAGCCACAGATCTATGATGAACACTAACCAGCAAACGACATAGGGCCAAGTTTCACAGTACAGCGTCACTAGGCCAAACAAATCTGCACTCTTGCTCGGTTTACGGTCATCTCTCATCCCCGTCTTGGTTTTTACACCAAAGGTCAGCACACCTTCTCATTCAGTGGCAGGATAGACAACACAGACTTCTTTAAAGCTGAATGAACATGTCACCGTCCCTAGCGTCATCCAGACAACCTAAAGGCCGGTAGCCGCCCAAAGACCAAATCAAACGGCACCAACAGTCAGAACCTACGCAGATAATTTAACACGGCACCTGGAGGGAAGTCTGTTGTTTGGCAACGTGAGACCAACAGAGGAGAGATTGAAAAGGTCACGACGTCATCATCAGACCATAAGACCCAACGACTTCCAAGCCATTCTGACCCTGGATCCATAACCTCTAGTCTACCTGCCACCCTGTTCTGAGACCCTGGATCCATAACCTCTAGGCTACCTGCCACCCTGTTCTGAGACGGACCCTGGATCCATAACCTCTAGGCTACCTGCCACCCTGTTCTGAGACGGACCCTGGATCCATAACTTCTAGGCTACCTGCCACCCTGTTCTGAGACCCTGGATCCATAACCTCTAGGCTACCTGCCACCCTGTTCTGAGACGAACCCTGGATCCATAACCTCTAGGCTACCTGCCACCCTGTTCTGAGACGGACCCTGGATCCATAACCTCTAGGCTACCTGCCACCCTGTTCTGAGACGGACCCTGGATCCATAACCTCTAGGCTACCTGCCACCCTGTTCTGAGACCCTGGATCCATAACCTCTAGGCTACCTGCCACCCTGTTCTGAGACCCTGGATCCATAACCTCTAGGCTACCTGCCACCCTGTTCTGAGACGGACCCTGGATCCATAACCTCTAGGCTACCTGCCACCCTGTTCTGAGACGGACCCTGGATCCATAACCTCTAGTCTACCTGCCACCCTGTTCTGAGACCCTGGATCCATAACCTCTAGGCTACCTGCCACCCTGTTCTGAGACGGACCCTGGATCCATAACCTCTAGGCTACCTGCCACCCTGTTCTGAGACGGACCCTGGATCCATAACCTCTAGGCTACCTGCCACCCTGTTCTGAGACCCTGGATCCATAACCTCTAGGCTACCTGCCACCCTGTTCTGAGACGGACCCTGGATCCATAACCTCTAGGCTACCTGCCACCCTGTTCTGAGACCCTGGATCCATAACCTCTAGGCTACCTGCCACCCTGTTCTGAGACGGACCCTGGATCCATAACCTCTAGGCTACCTGCCACCTTGTTCTGAGACGGACCCTGGATCCATAACCTCTAGGCTACCTGCCACCCTGTTCTGAGACGGACCCTGGATCCATAACCTCTAGTCTACCTGTCACCCTTTTTACGTAGAGGAAGACATTTCCTCTGGGAGTCAGAGGACAGGGCCTGGGTACAATCTGACGACGCTCTCCTCTCATCAGGACTAACTCCAACAGAGCAGGGGTGGGAGGAGGGGTCCGAGGAGAGGAGAGGAGAGGAGAGGAGAGGAGAGGAGAGGAGAGGAGAGGAGAGGAGAGGAGAGGAGAGGAGGGCCTGGGTACAATCTGACGACGCTCTCCTCTCATCAGGGCTAACTCCAACAGAGCATGGGTGGGAGGAGGGGTCAGAGGAGAGGAGAGAGGAGAGAGGAGGGGAGAGGAGAGAGGAGGACAGGGCCTGTGTACAATCGCTCTCCTCTGATCAGGACTAACTCCAACAGAAAAGGGGTGGGAGGAGAGAGGAGAGAGGAGAGAGGAGGACATGGCCTGGGTACAATCTGACTACGCTCTCCTCTCATCAGGACTAACTCCAACAGACAACTTCCTTCATAAGGTTACTGATTGTCCCTCTGGACACGGTATGTAGAACCAGTCACTCTGGACCTGGTATGTAGAACCAGTCGCTCTGGACCCGGTATGTAGAACCAGTCCCTCTGGACCTGGTATGTAGAACCAGTCACTCTGGACCCGGTATGTAGAACCAGTCACTCTGGACCCGGTATGTGGAACCAGTCGCTCTGGACCCGGTATGTAGAACCAGTCACTCTGAACCCTGTATGTAGAACCAGTTACTCTGGACCTGGTATGTAGAACCAGTCACTCTGGACCCGGTACGTGGAACCAGTCCCTCTGGACCTGGTATGTAGAACCAGTCACTCTGGACCTGGTATGTAGAACCAGTCCCTCTGGACCTGGTATGTAGAACCAGTCCCTCTGGACCCGGTATGTGGAACCAGTCACTCTGGACCCGGTATGTAGAACCAGTCCCTCTGGACCTGGTATGTAGAACCAGTCACTCTGGAACCGGTATGTAGAACCAGTCACTCTGGACCTGGTATGTAGAACCAGTCACTCTGGACCCGGTATGTAGAACCAGTCACTCTGGACCCGGTATGTAGAACCAGTCACTCTGGACCTGGTATGTAGAACCAGTCCCTCTGGACCCGGTATGTAGAACCAGTCACTCTGGACCCGGTATGTAGAACCAGTCACTCTGGACCTGGTATGTAGAACCAGTCCCTCTGGACCCGGTATGTAGAACCAGTCACTCTGGACCTGGTATGTAGAACCAGTCACTCTGGACCCGGTACGTGGAACCAGTCCCTCTGAACCCGGTATGTAGAACCAGTCCCTCTGGACCCGGTATGTAGAACCAGTCACTCTGGACCTGGTATGTAGAACCAGTCCCTCTGGACCCGTTATGTAGAACCAGTCTCTCTGGACCCGGTATGTAGAACCAGTCCCTCTGGACCCGGTATGTAGAACCAGTCCCTCTGGACCCGGTATGTAGAACCAGTCACTCTGGTCCCGGTATGTAGAACCAGTCCCTCTGGACCCGGTATGTGGAACCAGTCCCTCTGGACCCGGTATGTAGAACCAGTCCCTCTGGACCCGGTATGTAGAACCAGTCACTCTGGACCCGGTATGTAGAACCAGTCCCTCTGGACCCAGTATGTAGAACCAGTCACTCTGGACCCGGTATCTAGAACCAGTCACTCTGGACCCGGTATGTAGAACCAGTCACTCTGGACCCGGTATGTAGAACCAGTCACTCTGGACCTGGTATGTAGAACCAGTCACTCTGGACCCGGTATGTAGAACCAGTCACTCTGGACCTGGTATGTAGAACCAGTCACTCTGGACCCGGTATGTAGAACCAGTCACTCTGGACCTGGTATGTAGAACCAGTCACTCTGGACCCGGTATGTAGAACCAGTCACTCTGGACCTGGTATGTAGAACCAGTCACTCTGGACCCGGTATGTAGAACCAGTCACTCTGGAACCGGTATGTGGAACCAGTCCCTCTGGACCCGGTATGTAGAACCAGTCACTCTGGACCCGGTATGTAGAACCAGTCACTCTGGATCTGGTATGTAGAACCAGTCACTCTGGACCCGGTATGTAGAACCAGTCACTCTGGACCCGGTATGTAGAACCAGTCACTCTGGACCCGGTATGTGGAACCAGTCGCTCTGGACCCGGTATGTAGAACCAGTCACTCTGAACCCTGTATGTAGAACCAGTTACTCTGGACCTGGTATGTAGAACCAGTCACTCTGGACCCGGTACGTGGAACCAGTCCCTCTGGACCTGGTATGTAGAACCAGTCACTCTGGACCTGGTATGTAGAACCAGTCCCTCTGGACCTGGTATGTAGAACCAGTCCCTCTGGACCCGGTATGTGGAACCAGTCACTCTGGACCCGGTATGTAGAACCAGTCCCTCTGGACCTGGTATGTAGAACCAGTCACTCTGGAACCGGTATGTAGAACCAGTCCCTCTGGACCTGGTATGTAGAACCAGTCACTCTGGACCCGGTATGTAGAACCAGTCACTCTGGACCCGGTATGTAGAACCAGTCACTCTGGACCTGGTATGTAGAACCAGTCACTCTGGACCCGGTATGTAGAACCAGTCACTCTGGACCCGGTATGTAGAACCAGTCACTCTGGACCTGGTATGTAGAACCAGTCCCTCTGGACCCGGTATGTAGAACCAGTCACTCTGGACCTGGTATGTAGAACCAGTCACTCTGGACCTGGTATGTAGAACCAGTCACTCTGGACCCGGTACGTGGAACCAGTCCCTCTGAACCCGGTATGTAGAACCAGTCCCTCTGGACCCGGTATGTAGAACCAGTCACTCTGGACCTGGTATGTAGAACCAGTCCCTCTGGACCCGGTATGTAGAACCAGTCCCTCTGGACCCGGTATGTAGAACCAGTCCCTCTGGACCCGGTATGTAGAACCAGTCACTCTGGTCCCGGTATGTAGAACCAGTCCCTCTGGACCCGGTATGTGGAACCAGTCCCTCTGGACCCGGTATGTAGAACCAGTCCCTCTGGACCCGGTATGTAGAACCAGTCACTCTGGACCCGGTATGTAGAACCAGTCCCTCTGGACCCAGTATGTAGAACCAGTCACTCTGGACCCGGTATCTAGAACCAGTCACTCTGGACCCGGTATGTAGAACCAGTCACTCTGGACCCGGTATGTAGAACCAGTCACTCTGGACCTGGTATGTAGAACCAGTCACTCTGGACCCGGTATGTAGAACCAGTCACTCTGGACCTGGTATGTAGAACCAGTCACTCTGGACCCGGTATGTAGAACCAGTCACTCTGGACCTGGTATGTAGAACCAGTCACTCTGGACCCGGTATGTAGAACCAGTCACTCTGGAACCGGTATGTAGAACCAGTCACTCTGGACCTGGTATGTAGAACCAGTCACTCTGGACCCGGTATGTAGAACCAGTCACTCTGGAACCGGTATGTGGAACCAGTCCCTCTGGACCCGGTATGTGAACCAGTCACTCTGGACCCGGTATGTAGAACCAGTCACTCTGGACCTGGTATGTAGAACCAGTCACTCTGGACCCGGTATGTAGAACCAGTCACTCTGGAACCGGTATGTGGAACCAGTCCCTCTGGACCTGGTATGTAGAACCAGTCACTCTGGAACCGGTATGTAGAACCAGTCACTCTGGAACCGGTATGTAGAACCAGTCACTCTGGAACCGGTATGTAGAACCAGTCACTCTGGACCCGGTATGTAGAACCAGTCACTCTGGACCTGGTATTTAGAACCAGTCACTCTGGACCCGGTATGTAGAACCAGTCACTCTGGAACCGGTATGTGGAACCAGTCCCTCTGGACCTGGTATGTAGAACCAGTCACTCTGGAACCGGTATGTAGAACCAGTCACTCTGGACCCGGTATGTAGAACCAGTCACTCTGGAACCGGTATGTGGAACCAGTCCCTCTGGACCTGGTATGTAGAACCAGTCACTCTGGAACCGGTATGTAGAACCAGTCACTCTGGACCCGGTATGTAGAACCAGTCACTCTGGAACCGGTATGTGGAACCAGTCCCTCTGGACCTGGTATGTAGAACCAGTCACTCTGGAACCGGTATGTAGAACCAGTCACTCTGGACCCGGTATGTAGAACCAGTCACTCTGGAACCGGTATGTAGAACCAGTCACTCTGGACCGGTATGTAGAACCAGTCACTCTGGAACCGGTATGTAGAACCAGTCACTCTGGAACCGGTATGTAGAACCAGTCACTCTGGAACCGGTATACCGGCTGTATAGAGGCTATTTAAAGGCTGTCTAAATATAGAAATCTCGGGAGAGATAAACCACAGGAGAGGAGGGGAGAGATAAACCACAGGAGAGGAGGGGAGAGATAAACCACAGGAGAGGAGGGGAGAGATAAACCACAGGAGAGGAGGGGAGAGATAAACCACAGGAGAGGAGGGGAGAGATAAACCACAGGAGAGGAGGGGAGAGATAAACCACAGGAGAGGAGGGGAGAGATAAACCACAGGAGAGGAGGGGAGAGATAAACCACAGGAGAGGAGGGGAGAGATAAACCACAGGAGAGGAGGGGAGAGATAAACCACAGGAGAGGAGGGGAGAGATAAACCACAGGAGAGGAGGGGAGAGATAAACCACAGGAGAGGAGGGAGAGATAAACCACAGGAGAGGAGGGGAGAGATAAACCACAAATAGCTTCCTAAAGAAAATCAAATCCAAACCTGGCCAAAAGAGCACTCTTCCTTGGCTAAATGGAGAAATCTGGAAATTGATGAAAGAACGAGATTATGCTCTAAAAATAGCCCTAAAATCTAAATTAGAGCATGACAGACGTAGGTTTACCATGTTGAGAAATAAGGTGATGAAAGAAATCAGACAGGCCAAGGCAAACTTTTTTATTAACATAATTGGTGAAGCAAAGGGAAATTCTAAATTGATATGGGAGAATCTAAAAAAGTTAACAGGGAAAGACCATAGTAACACTGCAAAAAGACTAGAAATCATGGTGAATAACAATCTAACACAGGATGCAGTCGAAATAGCAATAGCCTTCAATTCCTACTTTATTGACTCTGTCAGGGTACTGACACAGAACCCCTCCACTTGTTTCTTGGGCTCAGTGCTAGTGAATGACACTCAACCTGTCTTCATCATAAGGGAGGTTTCTGAGTCAAAGGTGAACAAGGTGATTAGCTCACTAAAGAACTCTAAAGCCAAAGATGTGTTTGGGATGGACTCTACCTTTCTTAAAAACTACAAAGAGTCACTCATTGGCCCCATTACTAAGGTCACCAACACATCTATTGGTCTCTGTGTGTTTCCAAGGGTATGTAAGTCGGCCATAATAACGGCCATCTTTAAATCAGGAGACCCTGCTAACGTGAGTAACTACAGGCCCATTAGTATATTACCTGTGGTGTCAAAGGTTGTTGAAAAGTGTGTAGCAGAACAACTGATTGCCCACCTCAACAACAGCCCCTTCACATTACACTCCATGCAGTTTGGCTTCAGAGCGAAACACTCCACAGAAACGGCCAACTGCTTTCTTCTGGAAAATGTGAAGTCCAAGATGGACAAAGGGGGTGCTGTTGGGGCTGTGTTTCTGGACCTAAGGAAGGCTTTTGATACTGTTAACCATGAGATTCTCATCACAAAATTGTCCAAGTTCAACTTTTCCCCTGATGCCTTGAGATGGATGAAATCATACCTTGAAGGCAGAACTCAGTGTGTCAGAGTGAGCAATGAGCTGTCGCCCACTCGTAGCTATGATGTGGGCGTGCCCCAAGGGTCAATACTGGGGCCCCTCCTGTTCAGCCTGTACATTAATGATCTGCCTTCTGTCTGTACTGGGTCTGAAGTTCAAATGTATGCAGATGATACAGTGATATATGTGCATGCAAAGAGCAAACAACAAGCTGCACAAGAACTCACTACTGTAATGGTCCAGGTTACAAAGTGGCTCAGTGACTCGTGTTTGCATCTCAATGTGAAAAAAACTGTTTGCATGTTCTTCACAAAGAGGGCAACAGATGCTACTGAGCCAGATGTCTATGTGTCAGGGGAGAAGCTCCAGGTGGTATCCGATTTTAAGTACCTTGGCATCATACTTGATTCCAACCTCTCTTTTAAAAAGCATGTGAAAAAGGTAATTCAAATAACCAAATTCAAGCTAGCTAATTTCCGATTTATACGAAATTGTTTGACTACAGAGGTAGCAAAACTGTACTTCAAATCTATGATACTCCCCCACTTAACATACTGCTTGACTAGTTGGGCCCAAGCTTGCTGTACAACATTAAAACCTATTCAGTCTGTCTACAAACAGGCTCTCAAAGTGCTTGATAGGAAGCCCAATAGCCATCATCATTGTCACATCCTTAGAAAGCATGAGCTCTTGAGTTGGGAAAATCTTGTGCAATACACCGACGCATGTCTTGTATTCAAGATCCTCAATGGCCTGGCTCCTCCCCCTCCACTCAATATTTTTGTTAAACAGAAAACCCAGACATATGGCTGCAGATCCACAAGGTCTGCCATGAGAGGTGACTGTATAGGTCCCTTAAGGAAAAGCACCTTTAGTAAATCTGCATTCTCTGTGAGAGCTTCCCATGTCTGGAATACACTGCCATCAGACACACATAACTGCACCACATATCACACTTTCACAAAATGCTTGAAGACATGGCTAAAGGTCAATCAGATTTGTGAACATGGTCCCTAGCTGTGTGTTGCCACTCCATGTTGTCTGTTGTCTGTAGCTTGTGAGGTGTGGAAACACTTTGTTGCTTTTATGAATTTTGTCTTGCTGCTTTTTGTTTTATGCTGCTCTGTCTGTATGCTACGTCTTGCTTGTCCTATGTTGCTCTGTCTGTATGCTACATCTTGCTTGTCCTATGTTGCTCTGTCTGTATGCTATGTCTTGCTTGTCCTATGTTGCTCTGTCTGTATGCTATGTCTTGCTTGTCCTATGTTGCTCTGTCTGTATGCTATGTCTTGCTTGTCCTATGTTGCTCTGTCTGTATGCTATGTCTTGCTTGTCCTATGCTGCTCTGTCTGTATGCTATGTCTTGCTTGTCCTATGTTGCTATGTCTGTATGCTATGTCTTGCTTGTTCTATGTTGCTATTGTCTATATTGTAATTGTTTTTAATAACCTGCCCAGGGACTGCGGTTGAAAATTAGCCGGTTGGCTAAAACCGGCACTTTTACTGAAATGTTGATTAATGTGCACTGTCCCTGTAAAAATAAAAATAAACTCAAACTCAGAGGAGAGGAGGGGAGAGATAAACCACAGGAGAGGAGGGGAGAGATAAACCACAGGAGAGGAGGGGAGAGATAAACCACAGGAGAGGAGGGGAGAGATAAACCACAGGAGAGGAGGGGAGAGATAAACCACAGGAGAGGAGGGGAGAGATAAACCACAGGAGAGGAGGGGAGAGATAAACCACAGGAGAGGAGGGGAGAGATAAACCACAGGAGAGGAGGGGAGAGATAAACCACAGGAGAGGAGGGGAGAGATAAACCACAGGAGAGGAGGGGAGAGATAAAAGCGTAAATTGGAATTTGGCAAGATTAGATTCGATAGATAGATTAGATAGATTAAATTAGATAGATTAGATAGATTAGATTAGATTAGATTAGAGAGATAGATTAGATTTGACTAGATTAGATAGATAGATAGATTAGATTAAATTAGATAGATAGATAGATTAGATTAAATTAGATAGATTAGATTAGAGAGCTAGATTAGATTAGATTAAATTAGATAGATTAGATTCGATTCGATTAGATTCAAGTAGATAGATTAGATAGATGTTATTATCCTACATGGGGAAATGAATTTGGTCACGTGCTTGAAAACATGTTCCAAAACAGTCATTATGTGATGATTGAATTATTCTGCCATGTTGTCCCATCTAGACAACAGAGTGTTCAGGTGCCTAAAGTAGACCACACAGGGAACGGTTTGGTATTGGTTCTTTATTGAAGAAGTACTTTTACAACAGTTTGGAAGACTTCCATGGAAAGGGAGTTCATTCCAGTGATATAACTATGTGCCTGGGTGGTGTGTGAGGAGATGAGAGAGGAGGGGTGAGGAGAGAGGAGAGAGGAGGGGTGAGAGGAGGAGAGAGGAGAGGAGAGAGGAGGGGTGAGAGGAGGAGAGAGGAGGGGTGAGAGGAGGAGAGGAGGAGAGAGAGGTGAGAGGAGGAGAGAGGAGAGGAGAGAGGAGGGGTGAGAGGAGGAGAGAGGAGGGGTGAGAGGAGGAGAGGTAAGAGGAGGGGTGAGAGGAGAGGAGAGGTAAGAGGAGAAAGGAGAGGATGGAGGAGAGGAGAGGAGAGGAGAGGAGGAGAGAGAGGAGAGGAGGGGAGAGAGGAGAAAGGAGAGGAGAGAGGAGAGGAGGGGTGAGGAGAGGTAAGAGGAGAAAGGAGAGGATGGAGGAGAGGAGAGGAGAGGAGGGGAGAGGAGGATAGAGGAGAGGAGGAGAGAGAGGAGTGTAGAGAAGAGAGGAGAAAGGAGGAGAGAGGAGAAGAGAGGAGGGGAGAGAGGAGAGAGAGGAGTGTAGAGAGGAGAGGGGAGAGAGGAGAGGAGGAGAGAGAGGAGAGAGGAGAAAGGAGAGGAAAGAGGAGGGGTGAGAGGAGAGAGTTAGGAGGGGAGAGAAGGAGGGGAGCGAGAGAGAGGAGGGGTCAGAGCAGGGGTGAGAGCTGCAGTCAAAACACTTGTCTTTAATGGCTACTCCACTTCCCAGCGCTGGGCCAGGTGCTGACTGGTCTGATGTATCACTCCGTCCGCTTCAGCAGGAACCCGGCAGCTGTCTTGTCTTGTGGAGCCGAGGAGCTGAACGTGTGTTTATTGGCTGGTGTGATAAACACTGTGACATGTTCCCCCACATGTCTGTCTGTGGACCAGTAGTACCTGCAGCTCTGTCTGTTGACCTCACATAGACCCCAGGACCCAGGGCTGCTGGTCCTCCAGCCTCCACACCGCCGACCTCCAGCCCTCCGGTCCGTTGGAATGTTCTCTCTCCTCCCCTCCATCCCTCCTATTCCCCCCCCCCCCAGGAGGAGCAGGCAGCTGAGGTGGAGGGCAGAGGGCGGAGGAGGCTGGCTAGACACTGGTTACATATGGTCCGGTTTAGATTTACAATCCCTCGCCATTGTTTGGAGTTTCACTTCCTGGTCTGTCTTTTAACAAATAAACAGTCTGGGGATTGGCCGGAGGGGAAAGCGGTGCGGTACGCCTGGATGAGTGGAGATAGAAACATCGCTGTTAAAGTCGGTAAGATCCTCTGGCAGCTTCGGGTCTGGTTGAGCAGATGGCGGACTGATGGAGATACATCCACATGTATCCAGAATGGCACCCTGTTCCCTACGTACCGTCAGAACCGTTGGTTAACGTTAGTGCGCTATATAGGGCATAGGGTGTTATTTCAGACACAGTATGTCCTCCTGTTGTCCTGAGGTTTCTGACCGTCTGTGGATGGAACAAGAGGAGGACCGATCCTTCCTGTTTGTCATCGAGACACTCAATGACTTTCCTCTTTTCTTCACCTCACCGAACTTCTCACATGGACAGGGAATAAAAAGTAACAAACCTCCCCAGGGAATGTCTGACATATTTTTCAGACAGAAACACGGAAAACAAACGATCCATTCCTGCGGTGTGACTTGTTAGAAAGGGAGAGAATGTTATTCACACCTCCCCTGTCAGATGGCTGTGTTGATGTTCAGGCTCTGATGGATGGGTGAAGAGCTGGCTCCGGATGAGACAGAGAGAGAGAGAGAGAGAGAGGGGAGTCTACGTGTCAGGCTGAGGGCTAGAGGGATGGACAGAGAGGGGGGAGTCTATGTGTCTGGCTGAGGGCTAGAGGGATGGTCAGAGGATGGACAGAGAGAGGGGGGGGAGTCTACGTGTCAGGCTGAGGGCTAGAGGGATGGTCAGAGGATGGACAGAGAGAGAGAGGGGGAGTCTACGTGTCAGGCTGAGGGATAGAGGGATGGACAGAGAGAGAGAGGGGGAGTCTACGTGTCAGGCTGAGGGCTAGAGGGATGGTCAGAGGATGGACAGAGAGAGAGAGGGGGAGTCTACGTGTCAGGCTGAGGGCTAGAGGGATGGACAGAGAGAGAGAGGGGGAGTCTACGTGTCAGGCTGAGGGCTAGAGGGATGGACAGAGAGAGAGAGGGGGAGTCTATGTGTCTGGCTGAGGGCTATAGGGATGGTCAGAGGATGGACAGAGAGAGGGGGGGGGGGGTCTACGTGTCAGGCTGAGGGCTAGAGGGATGGTCAGAGGATGGACAGAGAGAGAGAGGGGGAGTCTACGTGTCAGGCTGAGGGATAGAGGGATGGACAGAGAGAGAGAGGGGGAGTCTACGTGTCAGGCTGAGGGCTAGAGGGATGGTCAGAGGATGGACAGAGAGAGAGAGGGGGAGTCTACGTGTCAGGCTGAGGGCTAGAGGGATGGACAGAGAGAGAGAGGGGGAGTCTACGTGTCAGGCTGAGGGCTAGAGGGATGGTCAGAGGATGGACAGAGAGAGAGAGAGGGAGTCTATGTGTCAGGCTGAGGGCTAGAGGGATGGACAGAGAGGGGGGAGTCTACGTGTCAGGCTGAGGGCTAGAGGGATGGACAGAGAGGGGGGAGTCTATGTGTCAGGCTGAGGGCTAGAGGGATGGTCAGAGAGGGGGGAGTCTACATGTCAGGCTGAGGGCTAGAGGGATGGTCAGAGAGGGGGAGTCTACGTGTCAGGCTGAGGGCTAGAGGGATGGTCAGAGGATGGACAGAGAGAGAGAGGGGGGGAGTCTATGTGTCAGGCTGAGGGCTAGAGGGATGGACAGAGAGGGGGGAGTCTACGTGTCTGGCTGAGGGCTAGAGGGATGGTCAGAGGATGGACAGAGAGAGAGAGGGAGGGAGTCTACGTGTCAGGCTGAGGGCTAGAGGGATGGTCAGAGGATGGTCAGAGAGGGGGGGGAGTCTACATGTCAGGCTGAGGGCTAGAGGGATGGTCAGAGGATGGACAGAGAGAGAGAGAGGGAGTCTATGTGTCAGGCTGAGGGCTAGAGGGATGGACAGAGAGGGGGGAGTCTACGTGTCTGGCTGAGGGCTAGAGGGATGGACAGAGAGGGGGGAGTCTATGTGTCTGGCTGAGGGCTAGAGGGATGGACAGAGGATGGACAGAGAGAGAGAGAGGGGGAGTCTACGTGTCAGGCTGAGGGCTAGAGGGATGGTCAGAGGATGGACAGAGAGAGAGAGGGGGAGTCTATGTGTCAGGCTGAGGGCTAGAGGGATGGTCAGAGAGGGGGGAGTCTACGTGTCTGGCTGAGGGCTAGAGGGATGGACAGAGAGGGGGGAGTCTATGTGTCAGGCTGAGGGCTAGAGGGATGGTCAGAGGATGGACGCTGACCCACTGGTATGGGGTAGAGAGGTCTGGTTTTAACCCCTGGCACACTGGTATGGGGTAGAGTGGTCTTGTTTTAACCCACTGGTACGGGGTAGAAAGGTCTGGTTTTAGCCCACTGGTATGGGGTAGAGAGGTCTGGTTTTAACCCACTGGTATGGGGTAGAGAGGTCTGGTTTTAACCCACTGTTATGGGGTTGAAAGGTCTGGTTTTAACCCCTGACCACTGGTATGGGGTAGAAAGGTCTGGTTTTAACCCACTGGTATGGGGTAGAGAGGTCTGGTTTTAGCCCACTGGTATGGGGTAGAAAGGTCTGGTTTTAACCCACTGGTATGGGGTAGAAAGGTCTGGTTTTAGCCCACTGGTATGGGGTAGAGAGGTCTGGTTTTAACCCACTGTTATGGGGTTGAAAGGTCTGGTTTTAACCCCTGACCACTGGTATGGGGTAGAAAGGTCTGGTTTTAACCCACTGGTATGGGGTAGAGAGGTCTGGTTTTAGCACACTGGTATGGGGTAGAAAGGTCTGGTTTTAACCCACTGGTATGGGGTAGAAAGGTCTGGTTTTAGCCCACTGGTATGGGGTAGAGAGGTCTGGTTTTAGCCCACTGGTATGGGGTAGAGAGGTCTGGTTTTAACCCCTGACCCACTGGTATGGGGTAGAGAGGTCTGGTTTTAGCCCAGTGGTATGGGGTAGAAAGGTCTGGTTTTAGCCCACTGGTATGGGGTAGAGAGGTCTGGTTTTAGCCCACTGGTATGGGGTAGAAAGGTCTGGTTTTAAACCACTGGTATGGGGTAGAGAGGTCTGGTTTTAACCCCTGGTATCTGGTATGGGGTAGAAAGGTCTGGTTTTAACCCACTGTTATGGGGTAGAGAGGTCTGGTTTTAACCCCTGACCCACTGGTATGGGGTAGAAAGGTCTGGTTTTAACACCTGACCCACTGGTATGGGGTAGAAAGGTCTGGTTTTAGCTGACTGGTATGGGGTAGAGAGGTCTGGTTTTAACCCCTGACCCACTGGTATGGGATAGAGAGGTCTGGTTTTAACCCCTGACCCACTGGTATGGGGTAGAAAGGTCTGGTTTAGCCTCTGATCCACGTGGACAGGCCTGGTCTGGTTTTAGCCCACTGGTATGGGGTAGAAAGGTCTGGTTTTAGCCCACTGGTATGGGGTAGAGAGGTCTGGTTTTAACCTCTGGCCCACTGGTATGGGGAAGAAAGGTCTGGTTTTAGCCTCTGACCCACGTGGACAGGCCTGGTCTGGTTTTAGCCAACTGGTATGGGGTAGAGAGGTCTGGTTTTAGCCCACTGGTATGGGATAGAGAGGTCTGGTTTTAGCCCACTGGTATGGGGTAGAAAGGTCTGGTTTTAACCCACTGTTATGGGGTAGAGAGGTCTGGTTTTAGCCCACTGGTATGGGGTAGAGAGGTCTGTTTTTAACCCCTGACCCACTGGTATGGGGAAGAGAGGTCTGGTTTTAACCCACTGGTATGGGGTAGAGAGTCTGGTTTTAGCCCACTGGTATGGGGTAGTGAGGTCTGGTTTTACCCACTGGCATGGGGTAGAATGGTCTGGTTTTAGCCCACTGGTATGGGGTAGAAAGGTCTGGTTTTAGCCCACTGGTATGGGGTAGAAAGGTCTGGTTTTAGCCCACTGGTATGGGGTAGAGAGGTCTGGTTTAACCCCTGACCCACTGGTATGGGGTAGAAAGGTCTGGTTTTAGCCCGCTGGTATGGGGTAGAAAGTTCTGGTTTTAGCCCACTGGTATGGGGGTAGAGAGGTCTGGTTTTAACCCACTGGTATGGGGTAGAAAGGTCTGGTTTTAACCCACTGGTATGGGGTAGAGAGGTCTGGTTTTAACCCACTGGTATGGGTAGAAAGGTCTGGTTTTAACCCACTGGTATGGGGTAGAAAGGTCTGGTTTTAACCCACTGGTATGGGGTTAGAAAGGTCTGGTTTTAGCCCACTGGTATGGGGTAGAGAGGTCTGGTTTTAACCCACTGGTATGGGATAGAAAGGTCTGGTTTTAGCCCACTGGTATGGGGTAGAAAGGTCTGGTTTTAGCCTCTGGACCACATGGACAGGCCTGGTCTGGTTTTAGCCCACTTGGACAGGCCTGGTCTGGTTTTAGCCCACTTGGACAGGCCTGGTCTGGTTTTAGCCCACTTGGACAGGCCTGGTCTGGTTTTAGCCCACTTGGACAGGCCTGGTCTGGTTTTAGCCCACTTGGACAGGCCTGGTCTGGTTTTAGCCCACTTGGACAGGCCTGGTCTGGTTTTAGCTCACTTGGACAGGCCTAGTCTGGTTTTAGCCCACTTGGACAGGCCTGGTCTGGTTTTAGCCCACTTGGACAGGCTGGTCTGGTTTTAAGCCCACTTGGACAGGCCTGGTCTGGTTTTAGCCCACTTGGACAGGCCTGGTCTGGTTTTAGCCCACTTGGACAGGCCTGGTCTGGTTTTAGCCCACTTGGACAGGCCTGGTCTGGTTTAGCCCACTTGGACAGGCCTGGTCTGGTTTTAGCCCACTTGGACAGGCCTGGTCTGGTTTTAGCTCACTTGGACAGGCCTAGTCTGGTTTTAGCCCACTTGGACAGGCCTGTCCTCTGTCCTGTTAGGACATGTACCATATGACTGGTAATACTCTGTCCTGTCCTATTAGGACATGTACCATATGACTGGTAATACTCTGTCCTGTCCTATTAGGACATGTACCATATGACTGGTAATACTCTGTCCTGTCCTGTTAGGACATGTACCATATATGAACTGGTAATACTCTGTCCTGTCCTATTAGGACATGTACCATATGACTGGTAATACTCTGTCCTGTCCTATTAGGACATGTACCATATGACTGGTAATACTCTGTCCTGTCCTATTAGGACATGTACCATATGACTGGTAATACCTGTCCTGTCCTATTAGGACATGTACCATATGACTGGTAATACTCCGGGTCCTGTCCTGTTAGGACATGTACCATATGACTGGTAATACTCTGTCCTGTCCTATTAGGACATGTACCATATGACTGGTAATACTCTGTCCTGTCCTGTTAGGACATGTACCATATGACTGGTATACTCTGTCCTGTCCTATTAGGACATGTACCATATGACTGGTAATACTCTGTCCCTGTCCTATTAGGACATGTACCATATGACTGGTAATACTCTGTCCTGTCCTATTAGGACATGTACCATATGACTGGTAATACTCTGTCCTGTCCTATTAGGACATGTACCATAATGACTGGTAATATTAGGACATGTACCATATGACTGGTAATACTCTGTCCTGTCCTATTAGGACATGTACCATATGACTGGTAATACTCTGTCCTGTCCTATTAGGGACATGTACCATATGAACTGGTAATACTCTGTCCTGTCCTGTTAGGACATGTACCATATGAACTGGTAATACTCTGTCCTGTCCTGTTAGGACATGTACCATATGACTGGTAATCCTCTGTCCTGTCCTATTAGGACATGTACCATATGACTGGTAATACTCTGTCCTGTCCTGTTAGGACATGTACCATATGACTGGTAATACTCTGTCCTGTCCTGTTAGGACATGTACCATATGACTGGTAATACTCTGTCCTGTCCTATTAGGACATGTACCATATGACTGGTAATACTCTGTCCTGTCCTGTTAGGACATGTACCATATGACTGGTAATACTCTGTCCTGTCCTGTTAGGACATGTACCATATGACTGGTAATACTCTGTCCTGTCCTGTTAGGACATGTACCATATGACTGGTAATACTCTGTCCTATTAGGACATGTATAATCTGTCCCTGTCCCTAATAGGACAATGTACCCTATGACTGGGAATACTCTGTCCTGTCCTGTTCAGACATGGTAAAATATGACTGGTATAATACGCTGTCCTGGTTAGGACATGTACCATATGACTGGTAATACCTCTGTACCTGTCCTGTTCGGACAGTGTACCATATGACTGGTAATAACCTCTGTCCTGTCCTATTAGGAACATGTACCATATGACTGGTAATACTCTGTCCTGTCCTATTCAGGACATGTACCATATGACGGGTAATAACTGCTGTCCTGTCCCTGTTGAGGACATGTACCATATGTGACTGGTAATACTCTATGTCCTGTCCTGTAGGACATGTCACCATATGACTGGTCAATACTCGGCCTGTCCTGTTAGGACATGTACCATATGACTGGTATACTCTGTCCTGTCCTGTTAGACAGGTACCATATGACTGGTAATACTCTGTCCTGTCCTGTTAGGACATGTACCATATGACTGGAATACTCGTCCTGTCCTGTTAGTGACATGTACCATATGACTGGTAATACTCGGTCCTGTCCTTTAGGACTGTACCATATGACTGGTAATACTTCTGTCCCTGTCTTGTAGGACATGTACCATATGACTGGTAATACTTCTGTCCTGTCCTGTTAGGACATGTACCATATGACTGGTAATCTTCTGTCCTGTTAGGACTGTACCATATGACTGGTAATACTCTGTCCTGTCGTCCTGATTAGGACATGTACCATATGACTGGAATACTCTGTCCTGTTTAGGACATGTACCATATGACTGGTAATACTCTGTCCTGTTAGGACATGTACCATATGACTGCGTATACCTGTCCTGTCCTGTTAGGACATGTACCATATGACTGGTAATACTCTGTCCCTGTTAGGACATGTAGCCATATGACTGGTAATACTCGTCCTGTCCTATTAGGACATGTACCATATGGACTAGGTAATACTCTGTCCTGTCTGTTAGGACATGTACCATATGACTGGTAATACTCTGTCCTGTCCTGTTTAGGACATGTACCATATGACTGGTAATACTCTGTCCTGTCCTGTTAGGACATGTACCATATGCCTGGTAATACTCTGTCCTGTCCTATTAGGACATGTACCATATGACTGTAATACTCTGTCCTGTCCTATTAGGACATGTACCATACTGACTGGTAATACTCTGTCCTGTCCTGTATAGGACATGGACCATGATTGACCTGGTAATACTCCTGTCCTGTCCTTTAGGACATGTACCATATGACTGGTAATACTCTGTCCTGTCCTGTTTAGGACCATGTCACCATTCATGACTGGATAATACGCTTCGTCCTGGGTAGGACATGTACGCAATATGACTGGTAATACTCTGTCCTGTTAGGAAATGTACCATCATGACTGGTAATACTCTGTCCTGTCCTGTTAGGACATTGTACCTATATGAACTGGTAATATCTGTCCTGTCCTGGATCCGGTCCGAGGACATGTACCATCGATCGACTGGTAATACTCGTCCTGTCCTGTTAGGAATGTCACCATATGACTGGTAATACTCTGTCCTGTCCTGTTAGGACATGTACCATATGACTGGTAATACTCTGTCCTGTCCTGTTAGGACATGTACCATATGACTGGTAATACTCGGTCCTGTCCTGTTAGGACATGTACCATATGACTGGTAATACTCGGTCCTGTCCTGTTAGGACATGTACCATATGACTGGTAATACTCTGTCCTGTCCTGTTAGGACATGTACCATATGACTGGTAATACTCTGTCCTGTCCTGTTAGGACATGTACCATATGACTGGTAATACTCTGTCCTGTCCTGTTAGGACATGTACCAATATGACTGGTAATACTCGGTCCTGTTAGGACATGTACCATATGACTGGTAATACTCTGTCCTGTCCTGTTAGGACATGTACCATATGACTGGTAATACTCTGTCCTGTCCTGTTAGGACATGTACCATATGACTGGTAATACTCTGTCCTGTTAGGACATGTACCATATGACTGGTAATACTCTGTCCTGTCCTGTTAGGACATGTACCATATGACTGGTAATACTCTGTCCTGTCCTTTTAGGACATGTACCATATGACTGGTAATACTCTGTCCTGTCCTGTTAGGTCATGTACCATATGACTGGCAATACTCGGTCCTGTCCTGTTAGGACATGTACCATATGACTGGTAATACTCGGTCCTGTCCTGTTAGGACATGTACCATATGACTGGTAATACTCGGTCCTGTCCTGTTAGGACATGTACCATATGACTGGTAATACTCGGTCCTGTCCTGTTAGGACATGTACCATATGACTGGTAATACTCGGTCCTGTCCTGTTAGGACATGTACCATATGACTGGCAACACTCTGTCCTGTTAGGACATGTAACATATGACTGTCAATACTCTGTCCTGTCCTGTTAGGACATGTACCATATGACTGGCAATACTCTGTCCTGTTAGGACATGTAACATATGACTGGTAATACTCTGTCCTGTCCTGTTAGGACATGTATCATATGACTGGCAATACTATGTCCTGTTAGGACATGTACCATATGACTGGCAATACTCTGTCCTGTCCTGTTAGGACATGTACCATATGACTGGCAATACTCTGTCCTGTCCTGTTAGGACATGTACCATATGACTGGCAATACTCTGTCCTGTCCTGTTAGGACATGTAACATATGACTGGTAATACTCTGTCCTGTCCTGTTAGGAAATGTACCATATGCCTGGTAATACTCTGTCCTGTCCTGTTAGGACATGTACCATATGACTGGTAATACTCTCCAGTCAGATATCAAGGTAAAACTCATGTTTTCAGAATCAGCCCCTGACTCAGCTGAATCCCAGTAAGATGTTAGATAGATTAAAGTCCACCTGTCTTAACAAACCCCACCGGAGGAACCACAGCAAGGCTTTTAGTAATAAAGAGTTTTGTTTTTACAAATCTTATCCAGCTGTAGCTGAAATCTCTTCAAAATGGCCATATCCTCTCTGTTCTAGCTGTTGACGTTTGGAGGATGTAAAGTCGGTGAGAGAAAGGGAACAGAGTCTTTCTGTCCCACTATAACACAAAGCACACGTTTGGCTTCCACTTCCAAACCCACCCCGCTCCACACACCATTACACGATCACAGATTCACATCTTCTCGCTCTGAGGCCAGGCAACGAGCAAAATCATATAGCGCTCCTCTCTGAGGCCTGCCGGCACAGCCAATCATAGCCTGCCGCCCAGCCATGATGTAATGTTTGATGCGACCCTGTTCTCATCAGGTCCTCCCAGCAGGGTGTGATCTCCCAGTCCAGGGTCCCAGCTATGATGAAACTTGATGTAGAGAACTGAGACAACGCCACGTGGTTTGGGAGGGAGAGGAGAGAGGGGAGATGGCATCTGGGTGGGTTTGTGTGTTTGATGTTTGGGATCATTTCCCATCAGCTCCTTCCTGAGTTCCCCCTCGACCCCGGGCTCTCCATCCCCGTCCCCCGGCCCCGGACACACCCGGCCCTCAGAACGCCCTGGGAGTGGTTTGGGCCCTCGGCGTCAGGGTCTTTGATAGTGTCCTTGTTATGGTACTCAGCCTGTTCTTCTTACCCGTTATGGTTAGCCTCCTGACTGGCTGCTCCGTAGCTGCAGGGATATAGTGGAACGCCTTGAGGTTAAACAGTCCTCTGGTCTGTCCCCTCACCAACTCTCCCTCTCTCCTGCACTGCCCCATCGTACCAACCTCTCCCCCTGCTCTCCCTGGCCTCTCCGATCCGGGGATGCTGTGTGACTCCTCATGACCCCGGTACCACCCATCCTGCCTCGCCCCCCCCCCCCCCCCCCACCCTGACCCTTGCTCTCTGGAGGAAAGCCTGTGGTCTTTGGCTCGGCTGGAGGAAATCATCCCTTCCAATTTATTGTTTCATATGCTGTTTTGTGTACAGGCTCGAAGATAAGAAAGCTTGAGATAAAATGCGATGAACAACAAACACCGAACAGACCGTGTTCCAATGTAAGCAGCGGCCAGCATTATTTCCCAACATGAACTACTCTCTACACTTTCTACAGTTGGCACGTCGCGTTTCCTCCTTCCAACCCTCGCCCCTCCTTTTAAAGGATGGTGTAAGGTGTCCCGTTATTTCCTGTATCTAATCATGATAAGTACAGTATCCACTTCCCAGGGTTGTTTCCTCCTTCCAACCCTCGCCCCTCCTTTTAAAGGATGGTGTCCCGTTATTTCCTGTATCTAATCATGATAAGTACAGTATCCACTTCCCAGGGTTGTTTCCTCCTTTAATGTAATTTAGCTCTGGAGTGAAGAAGGTGATCTGAGCCAACGGTTCTGCTGTGTAAAGTATTTCAAAGAACACTGTGACCTCCCCTCTTCATCCCCATCCAGCTGTCCCTCCTCTCCTCACTGCTCCTCCTCCGCTCTCCCTCTTTTCCTTTCCTCTCCTCCTCTCCTCTCTCCTCCCCCTCCTCCTCTCCTCCTTTCCTCTCCTCCTCTCCTCCTCTCTCCTCCTCCCCTCCTTCCTCTCCTCCCTGCCCCTCATTTCCCTCTTCTCCTCTCCTCCCTCCTCCCTCCCCTCCTTTCCTCTCCTCCTCTCCTCTCCTCCCTCCCCTCCTTTCCTCTCCTCTCCTCTCCTCTCCTCCCTCCACTCTCCTCCCTCTCCCTCCTCTCCTCTCCTCCCTCCACTCTCCTCCCTCTCTCTCCTCTCCTCTCCTCCCTCCACTCTCCTCCCTCTCCCTCCTTTCCTCTCCTCCCTCCACTCTCCTCCCTCCAACTCATTTCATCTCCTCCTCTCCTCTCCTCCCTCCACTCACCTCCCTCCACTCTCCTCCCTACCCATACTCTCCTCTCCTCTCCTCCTGTCCTCTCCTCACTCAACTCTCCTCCCTCTCCTCTCCTCCTCTCCTCTCCTCCCTCCTTTCCTCTCCTCCCTCTCTCTCCCTCCTCTCCTCCCTCCACTCTCCTCCCTCCCCCTCCTTCCCTCTCCTCCCTCCACTCTCCTCCCTCCACTCTCCTACCTCCCCCTCCTTTCCTCTCCTCCCTCCACTCTCCTCCCTCCACTCTCCTCCCTCTCCCTCCTTTCCTCTCCTCCCTCCACACTCCTCCCTGCCCCTCCTTTCCTCTCCTCCCTCCTCTCCCCCCTCTTTCCTCTCCTCCTCTCTCCTCCCTCTCCCTCCTTTCCTCTCCTCCTCTCCTCCCTCCACTCTCCTCCACTCTCCTCCCTCTCCCTCCTCTCCTCCCTCCACTCTCCTCCCTCCTTTCCTCTCCTCCTCTCCTCCCTCCACTCTCTCCACTCTCCTCCCTCTCCCTCCTCTCCTCTCCTCCCTCCCCTCTCCCTCCCCTTCCTTTCCCTCTCCTCCCTCTCCCCTCCTCTCCTCTCCTC
>NW_022264985.1:478644-540456 GCF_002021735.2 Oncorhynchus kisutch | reverse complement strand
CCTCTCCTCCCTCCACTCTCCTCCCTCCCCTCCTCTCCTCCCTCCACTCTCCTCCCCCCCCTCCTTTCATCTCTCCTCTCCTCCCTCCACTCTCCTCCCTCCCCTCCTCTACTCCCTCCACTCTCCTCCCACCACTCTCCCCCCCTCCTTTCCTCTCTCCCTCCACTCTCCTCCCTCTCCCTCCTCCCCCCACTCTCCTCCCCTCCTCCTCTCCTCCTCTACTCCCTCCACTCTCCTCCCACCACTCTCCCCCCTCCTTTCCTCTCCTCCCTCCACTCTCTCCTCTCCCTCCTTTACTCCCTCCACTCTCTCCCTCTCCCTCCTTTCTCTACTCCCTCCACTCTCCTCCCTCTCCTCCTTTCCTCTACTCCCTCCACTCTCCTCCCTCCCCTCCTTTCCTCTCCTCCCTCCACTCTCCTCCCTCCCTCCTCTCCTCCCTCCCCCTCCTTTCCTCTCCTCCCTCCACTATCCTCCACTCTCCTTCCTCTCCCTCCCTCCTCTCCTCTCCTCCCTCTCCCTCCTTTCCTCTCCTCTCTCCTCCCCTCTCCATCCCTCCTCTTCTGCAGTCTTTGAAGGTGATGACGATGTTATCCCAGAATATAACTCTAAATCTCCTCCACAGTTATTACATCTAAACACCTTTCATTATTCTGTTTTTACCACATTAATCAAGTAGTATTTATTCTCAGTACCCCAGGTCCATACTGAAGTTAAACCACTTCCCAGAGACAAAACCATTAATAAATAAACCTGTATAGAATGTGGGTTTAAATTCCTGCTAGTAAGAACCACCAGTCACCTGGAAAAAGAGAGAAAGAAACACAACAGACCCCACAGAGCCCCAGGACAGCAACACAAACAGACCCCACAGAGCCCCAGGACAGCAACACAAACAGACCCCACAGAGCCCCAGGACAGCAACACAAACAGACCCCACAGAGCCACAGGACAGCAACACGAACAGACCCCACAGAGCCCCTGGACAGCAACACAAACAGACCCCACAGAGCCCCAGGACAGCAACACAAACAGACCCCACAGAGCTCCAGGACAGCAACACAAACAGACCCCAAAGAGCCCCAGGACAGCAACACAAACAGACCCAGGACAGCAACACAAACAGACCCCACAGAGCCCCAGGACAGCAACACAAACAGACCCCACAGAGCCCCAGGACAGCAACACGAACAGACCCCACATAGCCCCAGGACAGCAACACAACCAGACCCCACAGAGCCCCAGGACAGCAACATGAACAGACCCCACAGAGCCCCAGGACAGCAACACAAACAGACCCCACAGAGCCCCAGGACAGCAACACAAACAGACCCCACAGAGACCCAGGACAGCAACACGAACAGACCCCACATAGCCCCAGGACAGCAACACAACCAGACCCCACAGAGCCCCAGGACAGCAACATGAACAGACCCCACAGAGCCCCAGGACAGCAACACAAACAGACCCCACAGAGCCCCAGGACAGCAACACAAACAGACCCCACAGAGCCCCAGGACAGCAACACGAACAGACCCCACATAGCCCCAGGACAGCAACACAACCAGACCCCACAGAGCCCCAGGACAGCAACATGAACAGACCCCACAGAGCCCCAGGACAGCAACACAAACAGACCCCACAGAGCCCCAGGACAGCAACACAAACAGACCCCACAGAGCCCCAGGACAGCAACACGAACAGACCCCACAGAGCCCCAGGACAGCAACACAACCAGACCCCACAGAGCCCCAGGACAGCAACACAAACAGACCCCACAGAGCCCCAGGACAGCAACACAAACAGACCCCACAGAGCCCCAGGACAGCAACACAAACAGACCCCACAGATTCCCAGGACAGCAACACAAACAGACCCCACAGAGCCCCAGGACAGCAACACAAACAGACCCCACAGAGCCCCAGGACAGCAACACAAACAGACCCCACAGAGCCACAGGACAGCAACACGAACAGACCCCACAGAGCCCCTGGACAGCAACACAAAGAGACCCCACAGAGCCCCAGGACAGCAACACAAACAGACCCCACAGAGCCCCAGGACAGCAACACAAACAGACCCCACAGAGCCCCAGGACAGCAACACGAACAGACCCCACATAGCCCCAGGACAGCAACACAACCAGACCCCACAGAGCCCCAGGACAGCAACATGAACAGACCCCACAGAGCCCCAGGACAGCAACACAAACAGACCCCACAGAGCCCCAGGACAGCAACACAAACAGACCCCACAGAGCCCCAGGACAGCAACACGAACAGACCCCACAGAGCCCCAGGACAGCAACACAACCAGACCCCACAGAGCCCCAGGACAGCAACACAAACAGACCCCACAGAGCCCCAGGACAGCAACACAAACAGACCCCACAGAGCCCCAGGACAGCAACACAAACAGACCCCACAGATTCCCAGGACAGCAACACAAACAGACCCCCACAGAGCCCCAGGACAGCAACACAAACAGACCCCACAGAGCCCCAGGACAGCAACACAAACAGACCCCACAGAGCCACAGGACAGCAACACGAACAGACCCCACAGAGCCCCTGGACAGCAACACAAAGAGACCCACAGAGCCCCAGGACAGCAACACAAACAGACCCCACAGAGCCCCAGGACAGCAACACGAACAGACCCCACATAGCCCCAGGACAGCAACACAACCAGACCCCACAGAGCCCCAGGACAGCAACATGAACAGACCCCACAGAGCCCCAGGACAGCAACACAAACAGACCCCACAGAGCCCCAGGACAGCAACACAAACAGACCCCACAGAGCCCCAGGACAGCAACACGAACAGACCCCACAGAGCCCCAGGACAGCAACACAACCAGACCCCACAGAGCCCCAGGACAGCAACACAAACAGACCCCACAGAGCCCCAGGACAGCAACACAAACAGACCCCACAGAGCCCCAGGACAGCAACACAAACAGACCCCACAGATTCCCAGGACAGCAACACAACAGACCCCACAGAGCCCCAGGACAGCAACACAAACAGACCCCACAGAGCCCCAGGACAGCAACACAAACAGACCCCACAGAGCCACAGGACAGCAACACGAACAGACCCCACAGAGCCCCTGGACAGCAACACAAAGAGACCCCACAGAGCCCCAGGACAGCAACACAAACAGACCCCACAGAGCCCCAGGACAGCAACACAAACAGACCCCACAGAGCCCCAGGACAGCAACACAACCAGGCCCCACAGAGCCCCAGGACAGCAACACAAACAGACCCCACAGAGCCCCAAGACAGCAACACAAACAGACCCCACAGATTCCCAGGACAGCAACACAAACAGACCCCACAGAGCCCCAGGACAGCAACACAAACAGACCCCCACAGAGCCCCAGGACAGCAACACAAACAGACCCCACAGAGCCACAGGACAGCAACACGAACAGACCCCACAGAGCCCCTGGACAGCAACACAAAGAGACCCCACAGAGCCCCAGGACAGCAACACAAACAGACCCCACAGAGCCCCTGGACAGCAACACATTTAGGCCCCACAGAGCCCCAGGACAGCAACACAAACAGACCCCACAGAGCACCAGGACAGCAACACAAACAGACCCCACAGAGCCCCTGGACAGCAACACATTTAGGCCCCACAGAGCCCCAGGACAGCAACACAAACAGACCCCACAGAGCACCAGGACAGCAACACAAACAGACCCCACAGAGCCCCTGGACAGCAACACATTTAGGCCCCACAGAGCCCCAGGACAGCAACACAAACAGACCCCACAGAGCCCCAAGACAGCAACACAAACAGACCCCACAGAGCCCCAGGACAGCAACACAAACAGACCCCACAGAGCCCCAGGACAGCAACACAACCAGGCCCCACAGAGCCCCAGGACAGCAACACAAACAGACCCCACAGAGCCCCAAGACAGCAACACAAACAGACCCCACAGAGCCCCAGGACAGCAACACAAACAGACCCCACAGAGCCCCAGGACAGCAACACAAACAGACCCCACAGAGCCCCAGGACAGCAACACAAACAGACCCCACAGAGCCCCAGGACAGCAACACAAACAGACCCCACAGAGCCCCACACCATTGTAAATACAACCCATATTTATGCTTATTTATTTTCCCTTTTGTACGTTAACTATTTGTACATCGTTACAACACTGTATATTTACATAATATGACATTTGAAAATGTCTTTATTCTTTTGGAACTTCTGTGAGTGTAATGTTTACTGTTCATTTTTACTGTTTATTTCACTTTAGTTAATTATCTACTTCACTTGCTTTGGCAATGTTAACATGTGTTTCCCATGCCAATAAAGCACCTTGAATTGAATTAAATTAAATTGAATTGACTTAAATTACATTTAATTTAATTTAATTGAGAGAGAGGGATGGAGCTGTAATAACAGCAGCTAACTGACAACAGATTAGAGAGGTTCCAGAGAGGTCCTAGATCCAGGACAGTGGGCTTTAAAACGGCCCTTGGATCCAGGACCTCTCTGGATCCTCTCTGGATCCAGGACCTCTCTGGACCTCTCTGGATCCTGTCTGGGTCCGGACCTCTCTGGATCCTCTCTGGATCCTCTCTGGATCCTCTCTGGATCCAGGACCTCTCTGGATCCTCTCTGGATCCTGTCTGGGTCCAGGACCTCTCTGGATCCTCTCTGGACCTCTCTGGATCCTGTCTGGGTCCTCTCTGGATCCTCTCTGGATCCAGGACCTCTCTGGATCCTCTCTGGATCCTCTCTGGATCCAGGACCTCTCTGGATCCTCTCTGGATCCTCTCTGGATCCAGGACCTCTCTGGATCCTCTCTGGATCCTGTCTGGGTTCAGGACCTCTCTGGATCCTCTCTGGACCTCTCTGGAACCTGTCTGGGTCCTCTCTGGATCCTCTCTGGATCCTCTCTGGATCCTCTCTGGATCCAGGACCTCTCTGGATCCTCTCTGGATCCTGTCTGGGTCCTCTCTGGATCCTCTCTGGATCCTGTCTGGGTCCTCTCTGGATCCTCTCTGAATCCTCTCTGGATCCAGGACCTCTCTGGACCTCTCTGGATCCTGTCTGGGTCCAGGACCTCTCTGGATCCTCTCTGGACCTCTCTGGATCCTCTCTGGATCCAGGACCTCTCTGGATCCTGTCTGGGTCCAGGACCTCTCTGGATCCTCTTTGGACCTCTCTGGATCCTCTCTGGACCCAGGACCTCTCTGGATCCTCTCTGGACCCAGGACCTCTCTGGATCCTCTCTGGATCCTGTCTGGATCCTCTCTGGACCCAGGACCTCTCTGGATCCTCTCTCACACACCTTCATTCACTACACTAAAATATCAATGCAACATGCAACAGTTTCAAAGATTTTTACTGAGTTACAATGCACAGAAGGAAATCAGTCAGTTGAAATAAATTCATTAGGCCTCTAGTCTATGGATTTCACATGACTGGGCAGGGGCGTAGCCATGGGTGGGCCTGGGAGGGCATAGGCCCACCAGCTGGGGAGCCAGATCCAGCCAATCAGAATTCGTTTTTCCCCTCAAAAGGGCTTTAAAACAGACAGAAATACTCCTCAGTACCTCCACTCTCAGACGATCCCCGCAGGTGAAGAAGCCGGATGTGGAGGTCCTGGTGTGGTTACACGTGGTCTGTGGTTGTGAGGCCGGTTGGACGTACTGCCAAATTCTCTAAAATGAAGTTGGAGAGGGCTTATGGTAGAGAAATTCATATTCAATTCTCTGGCAACATTGCTGGTGGACATTCCTGCAGTCAGCATGCCAATTGCACGCTCCCTCAAAACTTGAGACATCTGTGGCATTGTGTTGTGTGACAAAACTTCACATTTTAGAGTGGCATTTTATTGTCCACAGCACAAGGTGCACCTGTGTAATGATCACGCTGTTTAATCAGCTTCTTGATATGCCACACCTGTCAGGTGGATGGATTATCTTGGCAAAGGAGAAATACTCACTAACAGGGATGTATAATTTGTGCACAAATACACTTTTTGTGAGTACGAAACATTTCTGGGATCTTTTATTGCAGCTCATGAAACATGGAGACCAACACTTTACATGTTGCGTTTATATTGTAGTTCAGTGTAGTTAGTTCTGTTCCATATAACTTCCTATTCCCCAGGGCTGAAGCAGGGCCACTGACCAGATGAGCTGCCTGGGTCTTGGTCTGTGTCCCAAATAGCACCCTATTCCCTATATAGTGCACTACTATAGACCAGAGCCCTATTCCCTATATAGTGCACTACTTTAGACCAGGGCCCGATTCCCTATATAGTGCACTACTATAGACCAGAGCCCTATTCCCTATATAGTGCACTACTTTAGACCAGGGCCCGATTCCCTATATAGTGCACTACTATAGACCAGAGCCCTATTCCCTATATAGTGCACTACTTTAGACCAGAGCCCTATTCCCTATATAGTGCACTACTATAGACCAGTAGTGGTCCCTATATAGTGCACTACTTTAGACCAGGTCTCTTAGGGAATAGGGTGCCATTTGGATGCACTTGGTTTTGTTGCTGCTTCATCTATAACCTAATAATAGCAGATAGAACCTAACCACTAGGACCTAATAATAGCAGCCTTTCTGCAGATAGGAACACTTAACTAGCAACAAGGATTGGCTTTATTCTAGTGGCTTACCTCTCTCTCTCTCTCTCTCTCTTTTCCCTCTCTCTCTCTCTCTACCTCTCCTCTCTCTCTCTCTCTCTTCTCTCTCTCTCTCTCTGCCTCTACTCTCTCTGCCTCTCCTCTCTCTCTCTCTCTCTCTCTCTCTCTCTCTCTCTGCCTCTACTCTCTCTGCCTCTCCTCTCTCTCTCTCTCTGCCTCTCCTTCTCTCTCTCTCTCTCTCTCTCTCTCTCTCTCTCTCTCTGCCTCTCCTCTCTCTACCTCTCTCCTCTCTCTCTCTCTCTGCCTCTCCTCTCTCTCTGCCTCTCCTCTCTCTCTCTCTCTCTCCTCTCTCTGCCTCTCCTCTTCCTGCTCTGCCTCTCTCTCTCTGCCTCTCCTCTCTCGCCTCTCCTCTCTCTGACCTCTCTCTCTCTTCTCCTCTCTCTGCCTCTCCTCTCTCCCTGCCTCTCCTCTTCTCGTGCCTCTCCTCTTCTCTGGCCTTCTCCTCTCTATGCCTCTCCTCTCTCTTCTCTCTCTGCCTCTCGCCTCTCTCTCTCTCTCTCTCTCCTCTCTCTCTCTCTCTGCCTCTCCTCTCTCTTGCCTCTCCTCTCTCATGCTTCTCCTTTTCTGCCTCTCCTCTCCTGCCCTTCCTTCTTTCTGCCTCTCCTCTCTCTGCCTCTCCTCTTTCTGGCCTCTCCTCTCTCTGCCTGCTCCCTCTCTGCCTCTTTCTCTGTCTCTGTCTCTCTCTGTCTCTCTCTCTCTCTCGTCTCTCTCTGCTCTCCTCTCCTCTCTCTCTTCTCTCTCCTCTGCCTCTCCTCTCTCTGCTTTCTCCTCTCTCTGCCTCTTCCTTCTTCTCTCTCTCCTCTCTCCTCTCTCTCTGCTCTCCTCTTCTCTCTCTAGCCTCTGCCTCTACTCTCTCTGTCTCTCTTGTCTGCTCTGTCTTCGTGTCTTCTGTCTCTGTCTCTGTCTCTCTGTCTCTGTCTCTCCTCTCTCTGCCTCTCCTCTCTCTCTCTCTGCCTCTCCTCTCTCTGCTTCTCCTCTCTCTGCCTCTCCTCTCTCTCTCTCTCTCTCTCTCTCTCTCTCTCTCTGCCTCTCCTCTCTCTCTCTCTGCCTCTCCTCTCTGTCTCTGTCTCTGTCTCTGTCTCTGTCTCTCTGTCTCTGTCTCTGTCTCTGTCTCTCTGTCTCTGTCTCTCCTCTCTCTGCCTCTCCTCTCTCTCTCTCTCTCTCTCTGCCTCTCCTCTCTCTCTCTCTGCCTCTCCTCTCTCTCTGTCTCTCTATCCTCTCTTCCTCTCTCCCTCTCTCTTCTCTCTGTCTCTCCCTCTATCCTCTCTCCCTCTCCCTGTCTCTCCTCTCTCCCTCTCCCTGTCTCTCCTCTCTCCCTCTCTCTGTCTCTCCTTTCTCCCTCTCTCTGCCTCTCCTCTCCTCTCTCCCTCCCTGCCCCTCCTCTCTCCCTCTCTGCCTTCTGCCTCTCTCCCTCTCTTCTCTCTGCCTCTCCTTTCTCTCTCTCTCTTCTCTCTGCCTCTCCACTCTCTCTCCCCCCGCCTATCCTCTCTCCCTCTCTCCTCTCTGCCTCTCCACTCTCTCTCCCCCCTGCCCATCCTCTCTCCCTCTCTTCTCTCTGCCTCTCCCTCTCTCCTCTCTGCCTCTCCACTCTCTCTCCCCCCTGCCTATCCTCTCTCACTCTCTCCTCTCTGCCTCTCCACTCTCTCTCCCCCTGCCTATCCTTTCTCTCTCTCTCCTCTCTGCCTCTCCTCTCTGGCTCCTTCCCCCTCCTCACACTGTGTGAGGTATAATAATGTGTGCTCATCTGCTCCACTCCACTCATGTCTGTCTGTCCACCAGATAACAGAATCCTGTTGTCAATGCTCGCCCCCCTGAGGGAAACATCTTCCCATCCCTCTCTCTCTCCCTCTCTCTCTCCCTCCATCCATCCCTCTCTCCCTCCCTCCCTTCCTACCTCCCAACATCCTCATACTTTTCCGTCATGATGAGAGATGTCTGACATTCTTCTCTGGCCTCTTAAATGTTGCTCAGCCTGTGTGGTCCGTCTTCACGATGACCTAATGCAGGGTGAAGTCAAACTAGAACTTGTCGCCTGTGTGTGTGTGTGTGTGTGTGTGTGTGTGTGTGTGTGTGTGTGTGTGTGTGTGTGTGTGTGTGTGTGTGTGTGTGTCCAAAACAATAAATAGGACAGCATACAGATGCACACAAACACCAATGACTTCACAAACACCAATGACTTCACAAACACCAATGACTTCACACAAACACCAATGACATCACGCAAACACCAATGACATCACGCAAACACCAGTGACATCACGCAAACACCAGTGACATCACGCAAACACCAGTGACATCACGCAAACACCAATGACATCACGCAAACACCAGTGACATCACGCAAACACCAATGACATCACACAAACACCAATGACATCACGCAAACACCAGTGACATCACGCAAACACCAATGACATCACACAAACACCAATGACTTCACGCAAACACCAATGACTTCACACAAACACCAATGACTTCACACAAACACCTGTTGTGTTGTTGTGGTCCTGCAGTCTGTCTCAGTTGACCGGGAGGCCTGTGGGCTCTGCTGTTGTGGTCCTGCAGTCTGTCTCAGTTGACCAGAGGCCTGTGGGCTCTGCTGTTGTGGTCCTGCAGTCTGTCTCAGTTGACCGGGAGGCCTGTGGGCTCTGCTGTTGTGGTCCTGCAGTCTGTCTCAGTTGACTGGAGGCCTGTGGGCTCTGCTGTTGTGGTCCTGCAGTCTGTCTCAGTTGACCGGAAGGCCTGTGGGCTCTGCTGTTGTGGTCCTGCAGTCTGTCTCATTTGACTGGAGGCCTGTGGGCTCTGCTGTTGTGGTCCTGCAGTCTGTCTCAGTTGACTGGAGGCCTGTGGCTCTGCTGTTGTGGTTCTGCAGTCTGTCTCAGTTGACCAGAGGCCTGTGGGCTCTGCTGTTGTGGTCCTGCAGTCTGTCTCAGTTGACCGGAGGCCTGTGGGCTCTGCTGTTGTGGTCCTGCAGTCTGTCTCAGTTGACCGGGGGCCTGTGGGCTCTGCTGTTGTGGTCCTGCAGTCTCAGTCTCAGGGAGGAAGGGAAGGAGGCCTGTGGAAAAAGCAGGTAAGGTGCTGGAGGGTCCAGCTACCAGCTCAGGATGAATGCTGACTTTCAGAGCCTTTTATAATGGGCCAGTGATTCAGGGAGAATTAAGAGGAAGTCAGGTCAATTAGGAGCAATGAGCTGGGGGCTGGGGGTTATGGTTGGGCTAGAGGGGGGGGGGGGGGGTAGCAGGGAGGGGCCTGGAATTATTTGGGGTGATGTCATGGGCTGCGTCTAAATGGCACCCTATTCACTATATAGGGCAGTACCTCTGTCCAGGGTCCAAATGGCACCCTATTCACTATATAAGACAGTACTTCTGTCCAGGGTCCATATGGCACCCTATAGGGCAGTACTTCTGACCAGGGTTCAAATGGCACCCTATAGGGCAGTACCTCTGACCAGGGTCCATAGGGTGCCATTTGGGCTGCATGCATGATGTCAGCTAATTGGCTGACAGGCTGTTGGTGGCTGCTCCGCTCTGTGCTGTTCCACAGTGACACCAGAGAACAGGAAAGACATTGATGGATGCCTCCCAGGGCCGGACAGAGCACAGCCAAGAGAGAGACACTCACAATGTCAGCGTCAGGGCCAAGACACTCTTCTCTCAATATCAGTCAGGTCCCACGCAGTCACATTTCCACCCTTCAATCCCTGGTCCAGTTGACTGTTTGCACTAAAGGGTGGTTCTTTCTGTCTCACAGATTATATTTCTGTTATTCTAGGAAAAATTAAAGGACAGAACATCTCTGAAAACACAGGGACAGCTCGACATGTCTGTCATACTGAGGAAGATGTCTTTTATATGGACCTGTAGTGGAGAATCCTCTGTGGTCTGTCTGACCTGTAGTGGAGAATCCTCTGTGGTCTGTCTGACCTGTAGTGGAGAAGGAAACCTCTGTGGTCTGTCTGACCTGTAGTGGAGAAGGAAACCTCTGTGGTCTGTCTGACCTGTAGTGGAGAAGGAAACCTCTGTGGTCTGTCTGACCTGTAGTGGAGAAGGAAACCTCTGTGGTCTGTCTGACCTGTAGTGGAGAATCCTCTGTGGTCTGTCTGACCTGTAGTGGAGAAGGAAACCTCTGTGGTCTGTCTGACCTGTAGTGGAGAATCCTCTGTGGTCTGTCTGACCTGTAGTGGAGAATCCTCTGTGGTCTGTCTGACCTGTAGTGGAGAAACCTCTGTGGTCTGTCTGACCTGTAGTGGAGAAACCTCTGTGGTCTGTCTGACCTGTAGTGGAGAATCCTCTGTGGTCTGTCTGACCTGTAGTGGAGAAGGAAACCTCTGTGGTCTGTCTGACCTGTAGTGGAGAATCCTCTGTGGTCTGTCTGACCTGTAGTGGAGAAGGAACCCGCTGTGGTCTGTCTGACCTGTAGTGGAGAAGGAAACCTCTGTGGTCTGTCTGACCTGTAGTGGAGAAACCTCTGTGGTCTGTCTGACCTGTAGTGGAGAAGGAAACCTCTGTGGTCTGTCTGACCTGTAGTGGATAATCCTCTGTGGTCTGTCTGACCTGTAGTGGAGAAACCTCTGTGGTCTGTCTGACCTGTAGTGGAGAATCCTCTGTGGTCTGTCTGACCTGTAGTGGAGAATCCTCTGTGGTCTGTCTGACCTGTAGTGGAGAAGGAACCCTCTGTGGTCTGTCTGACCTGTAGTGGAGAAGGAAACCTCTGTGGTCTGTCTGACCTGTAGTGGAGAAACCTCTGTGGTCTGTCTGGCCTGTAGTGGAGAAGGAAACCTCTGTGGTCTGTCTGACCTGTAGTGGATAATCCTCTGTGGTCTGTCTGACCTGTAGTGGAGAAACCTCTGTGGTCTGTCTGACCTGTAGTGGAGAATCCTCTGTGGTCTGTCTGACCTGTAGTGGAGAATCCTCTGTGGTCTGTCTGACCTGTAGTGGAGAAGGAAACCTCTGTGGTCTGTCTGACCTGTAGTGGAGAAGGAAACCTCTGTGGTCTGTCTGACCTGTAGTGGAGAATCCTCTGTGGTCTGTCTGACCTGTAGTGGAGAAGGAACCCTCTGTGGTCTGTCTGACCTGTAGTGGAGAAGGAAACCTCTGTGGTCTGTCTGACCTGTAGTGGAGAAGGAAACCTCTGTGGTCTGTCTGACTTGTAGTGGAGAATCCTCTGTGGTCTGTCTGACCTGTAGTGGAGAAACCTCTGTGGTCTGTCTGACCTGTAGTGGAGAAACCTCTGTTGTCTGTCTGACCTGTAGTGGAGAAGGAAACCTCTGTGGTCTGTCTGACCTGTAGTGGAGAAGGAATCCTCTGTGGTCTGTCTGACCTGTAGTGGAGAAACCTCTGTGGTCTGTCTGACCTGTAGTGGAGAAGGAAACCTCTGTGGTCTGTCTGACCTGTAGTGGAGAATCCTCTGTGGTCTGTCTGACCTGTAGTGGAGAAGGAACCCTCTGTGGTCTGTCTGACCTGTAGTGGAGAAGGAATCCTCTGTGGTCTGTCTGACCTGTAGTGGAGAATCCTCTGTGGTCTGTCTGACCTGTAGTGGAGAATCCTCTGTGGTCTGTCTGACCTGTAGTGGAGAAGGAAACCTCTGTGGTCTGTCTGACCTGTAGTGGAGAAACCTCTGTGGTCTGTCTGACCTGTAGTGGAGAAGGAAACCTCTGTGGTCTGTCTGACCAGTAGTGGAGAAAGAAACCTCTGTGGTCTGTCTGACCTGTAGTGGAGAAGGAACCCTCTGTGGTCTGTCTGACCTGTAGTGGAGAAACCTCTGTGGTCTGTCTGACCTGTAGTGGAGAAGGAAACCTCTGTGGTCTGTCTGACCTGTAGTGGAGAAACCTCTGTGGTCTGTCTGACCTGTAGTGGAGAAGGAAACCTCTGTGGTCTGTCTGACCTGTAGTGGAGAAGGAAACCTCTGTGGTCTGTCTGACCTGTAGTGGAGAAGGAAACCTCTGTGGTCTGCCTGACCTGTAGTGGAGAAGGAAACCTCTGTGGTCTGTCTGACCTGTAGTGGAGAAGGAAACCTCTGTGGTCTGTCTGACCTGTAGTGGAGAAGGAACCCTCTGTGGTCTGTCTGACCTGTAGTGGAGAAGGAAACCTCTGTGGTCTGTCTGACCTGTAGTGGAGAAACCTCTGTGGTCTGTCTGACCTGTAGTGGAGAAGGAAACCTCTGTGGTCTGTCTGACCTGTAGTGGATAATCCTCTGTGGTCTGTCTGACCTGTAGTGGAGAAACCTCTGTGGTCTGTCTGACCTGTAGTGGAGAATCCTCTGTGGTCTGTCTGACCTGTAGTGGAGAATCCTCTGTGGTCTGTCTGACCTGTAGTGGAGAAGGAACCCTCTGTGGTCTGTCTGACCTGTAGTGGAGAAGGAAACCTCTGTGGTCTGTCTGACCTGTAGTGGAGAAACCTCTGTGGTCTGTCTGGCCTGTAGTGGAGAAGGAAACCTCTGTGGTCTGTCTGACCTGTAGTGGATAATCCTCTGTGGTCTGTCTGACCTGTAGTGGAGAAACCTCTGTGGTCTGTCTGACCTGTAGTGGAGAATCCTCTGTGGTCTGTCTGACCTGTAGTGGAGAATCCTCTGTGGTCTGTCTGACCTGTAGTGGAGAAGGAAACCTCTGTGGTCTGTCTGACCTGTAGTGGAGAAGGAAACCTCTGTGGTCTGTCTGACCTGTAGTGGAGAATCCTCTGTGGTCTGTCTGACCTGTAGTGGAGAAGGAACCCTCTGTGGTCTGTCTGACCTGTAGTGGAGAAGGAAACCTCTGTGGTCTGTCTGACCTGTAGTGGAGAAGGAAACCTCTGTGGTCTGTCTGACTTGTAGTGGAGAATCCTCTGTGGTCTGTCTGACCTGTAGTGGAGAAACCTCTGTGGTCTGTCTGACCTGTAGTGGAGAAACCTCTGTTGTCTGTCTGACCTGTAGTGGAGAAGGAAACCTCTGTGGTCTGTCTGACCTGTAGTGGAGAAGGAATCCTCTGTGGTCTGTCTGACCTGTAGTGGAGAAACCTCTGTGGTCTGTCTGACCTGTAGTGGAGAAGGAAACCTCTGTGGTCTGTCTGACCTGTAGTGGAGAATCCTCTGTGGTCTGTCTGGCCTGTAGTGGAGAAGGAACCCTCTGTGGTCTGTCTGACCTGTAGTGGAGAAGGAATCCTCTGTGGTCTGTCTGACCTGTAGTGGAGAATCCTCTGTGGTCTGTCTGACCTGTAGTGGAGAATCCTCTGTGGTCTGTCTGACCTGTAGTGGAGAAGGAAACCTCTGTGGTCTGTCTGACCTGTAGTGGAGAAACCTCTGTGGTCTGTCTGACCTGTAGTGGAGAAGGAAACCTCTGTGGTCTGTCTGACCAGTAGTGGAGAAAGAAACCTCTGTGGTCTGTCTGACCTGTAGTGGAGAAGGAACCCTCTGTGGTCTGTCTGACCTGTAGTGGAGAAACCTCTGTGGTCTGTCTGACCTGTAGTGGAGAAGGAAACCTCTGTGGTCTGTCTGACCTGTAGTGGAGAATCCTCTGTGGTCTGTCTGACCTGTAGTGGAGAATCCTCTGTGGTCTGTCTGACCTGTAGTGGAGAAGGAAACCTCTGTGGTCTGTCTGACCTGTAGTGGAGAAGGAAACCTCTGTGGTCTGTCTGACCTGTAGTGGAGAAACCTCTGTGGTCTGTCTGACCTGTAGTGGAGAAGGAAACCTCTGTGGTCTGTCTGACCTGTAGTGGAGAAGGAAACCTCTGTGGTCTGTCTGACCTGTAGTGGAGAAGGAAACCTCTGTGGTCTGTCTGACCTGTAGTGGAGAAGGAATCCTCTGTGGTCTGTCTGACCTGTAGTGGAGAAGGAAACCTCTGTGGTCTGTCTGACCTGTAGTGGAGAAGGAAACCTCTGTGGTCTGTCTGACCAGTAGTGGAGAAGGAAACCTCTGTGGTCTGTCTGACCTGTAGTGGAGAAGGAACCCTCTGTGGTCTGTCTGACCTGTAGTGGAGAAACCTCTGTGGTCTGTCTGACCTGTAGTGGAGAAGGAAACCTCTGTGGTCTGTCTGACCTGTAGTGGAGAAGGAAACCTCTGTGGTCTGTCTGACCTGTAGTGGAGAAGGAAACCTCTGTGGTCTGTCTGACCTGTAGTGGAGAAGGAATCCTCTGTGGTCTGTCTGACCTGTAGTGGAGAAACCTCTGTGGTCTGTCTGACCTGTAGTGGAGAATCCTCTGTGGTCTGTCTGACCTGTAGTGGAGAAACCTCTGTGGTCTGTCTGACCTGTAGTGGAGAAGGAAACCTCTGTGGTCTGTCTGACCTGTAGTGGAGAAGGAAACCTCTGTGGTCTGTCTGACCTGTAGTGGAGAAACCTCTGTGGTCTGTCTGACCTGTAGTGGAGAAACCTCTGTGGTCTGTCTGACCTGTAGTGGAGAAACCTCTGTGGTCTGTCTGACCTGTAGTGGAGAAGGAATCCTCTGTGGTCTGTCTGACCTGTAGTGGAGAAACCTCTGTGGTCTGTCTGACCTGTAGTGGAGAAGGAAACCTCTGTGGTATGTCTGACCTGTAGTGGAGAAGGAAACCTCTGTGGTCTGTCTGACCTGTAGTGGAGAAGGAATCCTCTGTGGTCTGTCTGACCTGTAGTGGAGAATCCTCTGTGGTCTGTCTGACCTGTAGTGGAGAAACCTCTGTGGTCTGTCTGACCTGTAGTGGAGAATCCTCTGTGGTCTGTCTGACCTGTAGTGGAGAAGGAAACCTCTGTGGTCGGTCTGACCTGTAGTGGAGAAGGAAACCTCTGTGGTCTGTCTGACCTGTAGTGGAGAAGGAAACCTCTGTGGTCTGTCTGACCTGTAGTGGAGAAGGAAACCTCTGTGGTCTGTCTGACCTGTAGTGGAGAAACCTCTGTGGTCTGTCTGACCTGTAGTGGAGAAACCTCTGTGGTCTGTCTGACCTGTAGTGGAGAATCCTCTGTGGTCTGTCTGACCTGTAGTGGAGAATCCTCTGTGGTCTGTCTGACCTGTAGTGGAGAAACCTCTGTGGTCTGTCTGACCTGTAGTGGAGAATCCTCTGTGGTCTGTCTGACCTGTAGTGGAGAAACCTCTGATGTCTGTCTGACCTGTAGTGGAGAAACTTCTGTGGTCTGTCTGACCTGTAGTGGAGAAGGAATCCTCTGTGGTCTGTCTGACCTGTAGTGGAGAAACCTCTGTGGTCTGTCTGACCTGTAGTGGAGAAGGAATCCTCTGTGGTCTGTCTGACCTGTAGTGGAGAAACCTCTGTGGTCTGTCTGACTTGTAGTGAATCAAATCAAATCAAATTGATTTATAGAGTCCTTCTTACATCAGCTGATATCTCAAAGTGCTGTACAGAAACCCAGCCTAAAACCCCAAACAGCAAGCAATGCAGGTGTAGAAGCACGCTGGCTAGGAAAAACTCCCTAGAAAGGCCAAAACCTAGGAAGAAACCTAGAGAGGAACCAGGCTCTGAGGGGTGGCCAGTCATCTTTTGGCTGTGCCGGGTGGAGATTATAACAGAACATGGCCAAGATGTTCAAATGTTCATAAATGACCAGCATGGTCAAATAATAATAATCACAGTAGTTGTCAAGGGTGCAACAGGTCAGCACCTCAGGAGTAAATGTCAGTTGGCTTTTCATAGCCGATCATTAAGAGTATCTCTACCACTATTGCTGTCTCCACAGAGTTGAAAACAGCAGGTCTGGGACAGGTAGCACGTCCGGTGAACAGGTCAGGGTTCCATAGCCGCAGGCAGAACAGTTGAAACTGGAGCAGCAGCACGGCCAGGTGGATTGGGGACAGCAAGGAGTCATCATGCCAGGTAGTCCTGAGGCATAGTTGTGTTTAGTTGTGTTATTGTGTTTAGTTGTGTTATTGTGTTTAGTTGTGTAACTAGGTCAGGTTGGGAGCAGGGTGGCGGTGGGGTCCTGTATCAGTCTGGCCAGAGAGAGATAAGGCTCTGTAACTAGGTCAGGTTGGGAGCAGGGTGGCAGTTCTGTATCAGTCTGGCCAGAGAGAGATAAGGCTCTGGAACTAGGTCAGGTTGGGAGTAGGGTGGCGGTTTTGTATCAGTCTGGCCAGAGAGAGATAAGGCTCTGTAACTAGGTCAGGTTGGGAGCAGGGTGGCGGTTCTGAATCAGTCTGGCCAGAGAGAGATAAGGCTCTGTAACTAGGTCAGGTTGGGAGCAGGGTGGTGGTTCTGTATTAGTCTGGCCAGAGAGAGATAAGGCTCTGTAACTAGGTCAGGTTGGGAGCAGGGTGGTGGTGCGGTCCTGTAACAGTCTGGCCAGGGAGAGATAAGGCTCTGTAACTAGGTCAGGTTGGGAGTAGGGTGGCAGTTCTGTATCAGTCTGGCCAGAGAGAGATAAGGCTCTGTAACTAGGTCAGGTTGGGAGCAGGGTGGCGGTCCTGGTATCAGTCTGGCCAGAGAGAGATAAGGCTATGTAACTAGGTCAGGTTGGGAGCAGGGTGGCGGTCCTGGTATCAGTCTGGCCAGAGAGAGATAAGGCTCTGTAACTAGGTCAGGTTGGGAGCAGGGTGGCGGTCCTGGTATCAGTCTGGCCAGAGAGAGATAAGGCTCTGTAACTAGGTCAGGTTGGGAGCAGGGTGGCGGTCCTGGTATCAGTCTGGCCAGAGAGAGATAAGGCTCTGTAACTAGGTCAGGTTGGGAGCAGGGTGGCGGTCCTGGTATCAGTCTGGCCAGAGAGAGATAAGGCTCTGTAACTAGGTCAGGTTGGGAGCAGGGTGGCGATTCTGTATCAGTCTGGCCAGAGAGAGATAAGGCTCTGTAACTAGGTCAGGTTGGGAGCAGGGTGGTGTTTCTGTATCAGTCTGGCCAGAGAGAGATACGGCTCTGTAACTAGGTCAGTTTGGGAGCAGGGTGGCGGTTCTGTATCAGTCTGGCCAGAGAGAGATAAGGCTCTGTAACTAGGTCAGGTTGGGAGCAGGGTGGTGGTCCTGGTATCAGTCTGGCCAGAGAGAGATAAGGCTCTGTAACTAGGTCAGGTTGGTAGCAGAGTGGTGATTCTGTATCAGTCTGGCCAGAGAGAGATAAGGCTCTGTAACTAGGTCAGGTTGGGAGCAGGGTGGCGGTCCTGTATCAGTCCTGGTTCAGCGTTTGAACGAGTCAGCTGTTCCACAGCAGGGCGGTGGTGTTATGATGAGGGGCGAGGGGTTGAGGGGGGAGGGGTTGAGGGGCGAGGGGTTGAGGGGGGAGAGCGGTGAGGGCCTATCAGACAGAACAGAGCAGTGTCCGAGTGGTGTTATGATGAGGGGCGAGGGGTTGAGGGGGGAGAGCGGTGAGGGCCTATCAGACGGAACAGAGCAGTGTCAGAGTGGTGTTATGATGAGGGGCGAGGGGTTGAGGGGGGAGGGGTTGAGGGGGGCGAGCGGTGAGGGCCTATCAGACAGAACAGAGCAGTGTCAGAGTGGTGTTATGATGAGGGGCGAGGGGTTGAGGGGGGAGAGCGGTGAGGGCCTATCAGACAGAACAGAGCAGTGTCAGAGTGGTGTTATGATGAGGGGTTGAGGGGGGGAGAGCGGTGAGGGCCTATCAGACGGAACAGAGCAGTGTCAGAGTGGTGTTATGATGAGGGGCGAGGGGTTGAGGGGGGAGAGCGGTGAGGGCCTATCAGACAGACAGAGCAGTGTCAGAGTGGTGTAATGATGAGGGGCGAGGGGTTGAGGGGGGAGGGGTTGAGGGGGGCGATCGGTGAGGGCCTATCAGACAGAACAGAGCAGTGTCAGAGTGGTGTTATGATGAGGGGAGAGCGGTGAGGGCCTATCAGACAGAACAGAGCAATGTCAGAGTGGTGTTATGATGAGGGGCGAGGGGTTGAGGGGGGAGAGCGGTGAGGGCCTATCAGACAGAACAGATCAGTGTCAGAGTGGTGTTAGGTTGAGGGGCGAGGGGTTGAGGGGGGAGAGCGGTGAGGGCCTATCAGACAGAACAGAGCAGTGTCAGAGTGGTGTTATGATGAGGGGAGAGCGGTGAGGGCCTATCAGACAGAACAGATCAGTGTCAGAGTGGTGTTATGATGAGGGGCGAGGGGTTGAGGGCGGCGAGCGGTAAGGGCCTATCAGACAGAACAGATCAGTGTCAGAGTGGTGTTATGATGAGGGGCGAGGGGTTGAGGGGGGCGAGCGGTGAGGGTCTATCAGACAGAACAGAGCAGTGTCAGAGTGGTGTTATGATGAGGGGCGAGGGGTTGAGGGGGGAGAGCGGTGAGGGCCTATCAGACAGAACAGAGCAGTGTCAGAGTGGTGTTATGATGAGGGGAGAGCGGTGAGGGCCTATCAGACAGAACAGATCAGTGTCAGAGTGGTGTTATGATGAGGGGCGAGGGGTTGAGGGGGGAGAGCGGTGAGGGCCTATCAGACAGAACAGATCAGTGTCAGAGTGGTGTTAGGTTGAGGGGCGAGGGGTTGAGGGGGGAGAGCGGTGAGGGCCTATCAGACAGAACAGAGCAGTGTCAGAGTGGTGTTATGATGAGGGGAGAGCGGTGAGGGCCTATCAGACAGAACAGATCAGTGTCAGAGTGGTGTTATGATGAGGGGCGAGGGGTTGAGGGCGGCGAGCGGTAAGGCCCTATCAGACAGAACAGATCAGTGTCAGAGTGGTGTTATGATGAGGGGCGAGGGGTTGAGGGGGGCGAGCGGTGAGGGTCTATCAGGCAGAACAGAGCAGTGTCAGAGTGGTGTTATGATGAGGGGCGAGGGGTTGAGGGGGGAGAGCGGTGAGGGCCTATCAGACAGAACGGGCAGTGTCAGAGTGGTGTTATGATGAGGGGCGAGGGGTTGAGGGGGGAGAGCGGTGAGGGCCTATCAGACTTAACAGAGCAGTGTCAGAGTGGTGTTATGATGAGGGGCGAGGGGTTGAGGGGAGAGCGGTGAGGGCCTATCAGACGGAACAGAGCAGTGTCAGAGTGGTGTTATGATGAGGGGGGAGAGCGGTGAGGGCCTATCAGACGGAACAGAGCAGTGTCAGAGTGGGGTTAGGTTGAGGGGGGAGAGCGGTGAGGGCCTATCAGACAGAACAGAGCAGTGTCAGAGTGGGGTTAGATTGAGGGGGGAGACCGGTGAGGGCCTATCAGACGGAACATATCAGTGTCAGAGTGGTGTTATGATGAGGGGCGAGGGGTTGAGGGGGGCGAGCGGTGAGGGCCTATCAGACGGAACAGAGCAGTGTCAGAGTGGGGTTAGGTTGAGGGGAGAGCGGTGAGGGCCTATCAGACGGAACAGAGCAGTGTCAGAGTGGTGTTATGATGAGGGGAGAGCGGTGAGGGCCTATCAGACAGAACAGAGCAGTGTCAGAGTGGTGTTATGATGAGGGGCGAGGGGTTGAGGGGGGAGAGCGGTGAGGGCCTATCAGACAGAACAGACCAGTGTCAGAGTGGTGTTATGATGAGGGGTTCAGGGGGGAGGGGTTGAGGGGGGAGAGCGGTGAGGGCCTATCAGACAGAACAGATCAGTGTCAGAGTGGTGTTATGATGAGGGGTTGAGGGGCGAAGGGTTGAGGGGGGAGAGCGGTGAGGGCCTATCAGACGGAACCAGTCTAGTTCTCCTAAATGGTGGGAGACCAGCCTAGTTCTCCTAAATGGTGGGAGACCAGCCTAGTTCTCCTAAATGGTGGGAGACCAGCCTCGTTCTCCTAAATGGTGGGAGACCAGCCTCGTTCTCCTAAATGGTGGGAGACCAGCCTCGTTCTCCTAAATGGTGGGAGACCAGCCTAGTTCTCCTAAATGGTGGGAGTCCAGCCTAGTTCTCCTAAATGGTGGGAGACCAGCCTAGTTCTCCTAAATGGTGGGAGACCAGCCTCGTTCTCCTAAATGGTGGGAGACCAGTCTAGTTCTCCTAAATGGTGGGAGACCAGCCTAGTTCTCCTAAACGGTGGGAGACCAGCCAACCGGGAACATTCCCATAATATTAGCTACATTTTCCAATTCATTTTTTGTCAGGGTTATTACATTTTGATAAAACATCCCAAAAACATTAGTAAAATGTTTTATTTTTTCAAATGAAATGTCCTTGTAATTTTCTCTAAGTTCTCAGTAATGTTTCCAGATAATGTAATTAGAAATAATAAATGTAACCTTAATTTAACAAGTCAGTTAAAAGAACGACATCTTATTTGTTAACAGTGGGTTAACTAACTGGTCTAGGAACAGTGGACTAACTGGTCTAGGAACAGTGGGTTAACTAACTGGTCTAGGAACAGTGGGTTAACTAACTGGTCTAGGAACAGTGAGTTAACTAACTGGTCTAGGAACAGTGGGTTAACTAACTGGTCTAGGAACAGTGGGTTAACTAACTGGTCTAGGAACAGTGGGTTAACTAACTGGTCTAGGAACAGTGGGTTAACTAACTGGTCTAGGAACAGTGGGTTAACTAACTGGTCTAGGAACAGTGGGTTAACTAACTGGTCTAGGAACAGTGGGTTAACTAACTGGTCTAGGAACAGTGGACTAACTGGTCTAGGAACAGTGGGTTAACTAACTGGTCTAGGAACAGTGAGTTAACTAACTGGTCTAGGAACAGTGGGTTAACTAACTGGTCTAGGAACAGTGGGTTAACTAACTGGTCTAGGAACAGTGGGGTTAACTAACTGGTCTAGGAACAGTGGGTTAACTAACTGGTCTAGGAACAGTGGGTTACTAACTGGTCTAGGAACAGTGGGTTAACTGGTCTAGGAACAGTGGGTTAACTGGTCTAGGAACAGTGGGTTAACTGGTCTAGGAACAATGGGTTAACTGGTCTAGGAACAGTGGGTTAACTGGTCTAGGAACAGTGGGTTAACTGGTCTAGGAACAGTGGGTTAACTGGTCTAGGAACAATGGGGTTAACTGGTCTAGGAACAGTGGGTTAACTGGTCTAGGAACAGTGGGTTAACTGGTCTAGGAACAGTGGGTTAACTGGTCTAGGAACAGTGGGGTTAACTGGTCTAGGAACAGTGGGTTAACTGGTCTAGGAACAATGGGTTAACTGGTCTAGGAACAGTGGGTTAACTGGTCTAGGAACAGTGGGTTAACTGGTCTAGGAACAATGGGTTAACTGGTCTAGGAACAGTGGGTTAACTGGTCTAGGAACAGTGGGTTAACTGGTCTAGGAACAGTGGGGTTAACTGGTCTAGGAACAGTGGGTTAACTGGTCTAGGAACAATGGGTTAATTGGTCTAGGAACAGTGGGTTAACTGGTCTAGGAACAGTGGGTTAATTGGTCTAGGAACAGTGGGGTTAACTGGTCTAGGAACAGTGGGTTAATTGGTCTAGGAACAGTGGGTTAACTGGTCTAGGAACAGTGGGGTTAACTGGTCTAGGAACAGTGGGTTAACTGGTCTAGGAACAGTGGGTTAATTGGTCTAGGAACAGTGGGTTAATTGGTCTAGGAACAGTGGGTTAACTGGTCTAGGAACAGTGGGGTTAACTGGTCTAGGAACAGTGGGGTTAACTGGTCTAGGAACAGTGGGTTAACTGGTCTAGGAACAGTGGGTTAACTGGCCTAGGAACAGTGGGGTTAACTGGTCTAGGAACAGTGGGTTAACTGGTCTAGGAACAGTGGGTTAACTGGTCTAGGAACAGTGGGGTTAACTGGTCTAGGAACAGTGGGTTAACTGGTCTATGAACAGTGGGTTAATTGGTCTAGGAACAGTGGGTTAACTGGTCTAAGAACAATGGGTTAATTGGTCTAAGAACAGTGGATTAACTGGTCTAGGAACAGTGGATTAACTGGTCTAGGAACAGTGGGTTAACTGGTCTAGGAACAGTGGGTTAACTGGTCTAGGAACAATGGGTTAATTGGTCTAGGAACAGTGGGGTTAACTGGTCTAGGAACAGTGGGTTAACTGGTCTATTAACAGTGGGTTAACTGGTCTAGGAACAGTGGGTTAACTGGTCTAGGAACAGGAACAGTGGGGTTAACTGGTCTAGGAACAGTGGGGTTAACTGGTCTAGGAACAGTGGGGTTAACTGGTCTAGGAACAGTGGGTTAACTGGTCTAGGAACAGTGGGTTAACTGGTCTAGGAACAGTGGGTTAACTGGTCTAGGAACAGTGGGTTAACTGGTCTAGGAACAGTGGGTTAACTGGTCTAGGAACAGTGGGTTAACTGGTCTAGGAACAGTGGGTTAACTGCCTTGTTCAGGGGCAGAACAGCAGAGTTTTACCTTGTCAGCTCAGGAATTCGATCTAGCGACCTTTCGGTTACTGGCCCAACGCTCTAACCACTAGGCTACATGCCAACCCATACTAACCACTAGGCTACCTGCCACCCCATACTAACCACTAGGCTACCTGCCACCCCATACTACCCACTAGGCTACCTGCCACCCCAATCATAAGAGTAAAAACACAATGTACCAGTAATGTTTTCCCAGCAAACCAAAATTGGTTGAAGTCAAGTACCCAGAACATTCATGGGGTAGTTTGTATCTTTATTTAACCAAGGCAGGTCTTAAGAACACATTGTTATTGATAATGACGGCCTAGCAGGAAGCCGAAGGCCTTCTGAGAGGATGAGGGATAAAGAATAAGAAGCTATGGAAGACAAGACGGCCTAGCAGGAAGCTGAAGGCCTAGCAGGAAGCTGAAGGCCTTCTGAGAGGATGAGGGATAAAGAAGAAGAAGCTATGGAAGACAAGACGGCCTAGCAGGAAGCTGAAGGCCTAGCAGGAAGCCGAAGGCCTTCTGAGAGGATGAGGGATAAAGAATAGGAAGCTATGGAAGACAAGACGGCCTAGCAGGAAGCTGAAGGCCTAGCAGGAAGCTAAAGGCCTTCTGAGAGGATGAGGGATAAAGAAGAAGAAGCTATGGAAGACAAGACGGCCTAGCAGGAAGCTGAAGGCCTTCTGAGAGGATGAGGGATAAAGAAGAAGAAGCTATGGAAGACAAGACGGACAACAGACAGAAGACTCTGGCAACAGCACAAATACAGCTAACCAACAGTGTGTGTGTGCAGGTGTGTGTGTGTGTGTGTGTGCAGGTGTGTGTGTGTGTGTGTGTGTGTGTGTGTGTGTGTGTGTGTGTGTGTGTGTGTGTGTGTGTGTGTGTGTGTGTGTGTGTGTGTGTGTGAAGTAAAACAACATGCTTCCTTCCTTAAGGCAACACAAGCCAGTGACATGGGGTAACAACTAGAACCAGCTACATGGGGTAACAACTAGAACCAGCTACATGGGGTAACAACTAGAAACAGCTACACAACTAGAACCAGCTACATGGGGTAACAACTAGAAACAGCTACACAACTAGAACCAGCTACATGGGGTAACAACTAGAACCAGCTACATGGGGTAACAACTAGAAACAGCTACACAACTAGAACCAGCTACATGGGGTAACAACTAGAAACAGCGACACAACTAGAAACAGCTACATGGGGTAACAACTAGAAACAGCTACACAACTAGAACCAGCTACATGGGGTAACAACTAGAACCAGCTACACAACTAGAAACAGCTACATGGGGGAACAACTAGAACCAGCTACATGGGGTAACAACTAGAAACAGCTACATGGGGTAACAACTAGAACCAGCTACATGGGGTAACAACTAGAAACAGCTACACAACTAGAACCAGCTACATGGGGTAACAACTAGAACCAGCTACATGGGGTAACAACTAGAACCAGCTACATGGGGTAACAACTAGAACCAGCTACATGGGGTAACAACTAGAACCAGCTACATGGGGTAACAACTAGAACCAGCTACATGGGGTAACAACTAGAAACAGCTACATGGGGTAACAACTAGAACCAGCTACATGGTGTAACAACTAGAACCAGCTACATGGGGTAACAACTAGAAACAGCTACACAACTAGAACCAGCTACATGGGGTAACAACTAGAACCAGCTACATGGGTAACAACTAGAACCAGCTACATGGGGTAACAACTAGAACCAGCTACATGGGGTAACAACTAGAAACAGCTACATGGGGTAACAACTAGAACCAGCTACATGGGGTAACAACTAGAACCAGCTACACAACTAGAAACAGCTACATGGGGTAACAACTAGAAACAGCTACACAACTAGAAGCAGCTACATGGGGTAACAACTAGAAACAGCTATATGGGGTAACAACTAGAACCAGCTACATGGGGTAACAACTAGAACCAGCTACATGGGGTAACAACTAGAAACAGCTACATGGGGTAACAACTAGAACCAGCTACATGGGGTAACAACTAGAAACAGCTACATGGGGTAACAACTAGAAACAGCTACACAACTAGAACCAGCTACATGGGGTAACAACTAGAACCAGCTACACAACTAGAAACAGCTACATGGGGGAACAACTAGAACCAGCTACATGGGGTAACAACTAGAAACAGCTACATGGGGTAACAACTAGAACCAGCTACATGGGGTAACAACTAGAAACAGCTACACCAACTAGAACCAGCTACATGGGGTAACAACTAGAACCAGCTACATGGGGTAACAACTAGAACCAGCTACATGGGGTAACAACTAGAACCAGCTACATGGGGTAACAACTAGAACCAGCTACATGGGGTAACAACTAGAACCAGCTACATGGGGTAACAACTAGAAACAGCTACATGGGGTAACAACTAGAACCAGCTACATGGTGTAACAACTAGAACCAGCTACATGGGGTAACAACTAGAAACAGCTACACAACTAGAACCAGCTACATGGGGTAACAACTAGAACCAGCTACATGGGGTAACAACTAGAACCAGCTACATGGGGTAACAACTAGAACCAGCTACATGGGGTAACAACTAGAAACAGCTACATGGGGTAACAACTAGAACCAGCTACATGGGGTAACAACTAGAACCAGCTACACAACTAGAAACAGCTACATGGGGTAACAACTAGAAACAGCTACACAACTAGAAGCAGCTACATGGGGTAACAACTAGAAACAGCTATATGGGGTAACAACTAGAACCAGCTACATGGGGTAACAACTAGAACCAGCTACATGGGGTAACAACTAGAAACAGCTACATGGGGTAACAACTAGAACCAGCTACATGGGGTAACAACTAGAAACAGCTACATGGGGTAACAACTAGAAACAGCTACATGGGGTAACAACTAGAACCAGCTACATGGGGTAACAACTAGAAACAGCTACACAACTAGAACCAGCTACATGGGGTAACAACTAGAACCAGCTACATGGGGTAACAACTAGAACCAGCTACATGGGGTAACAACTAGAACCAGCTACATTGGGTAACAACTAGAACCAGCTACATGGGGTAACAACTAGAACCAGCTACATGGGGTAACAACTAGAACCAGCTACATGGGGTAACAACTAGAAACAGCTACATGGGGTAACAACTAGAACCAGCTACATGGGGTAACAACTAGAACCAGCTACATGGGGTAACAACTAGAACCAGCTACATGGGGTAACAACTAGAAACAGCTACATGGGGTAACAACTACAGGGGCACCAAGTCCTCCATGGACACCAACTCCCCAACTCCCCCAGGGACACCAACTCCTCCAGGGACACCAACTCCCCAACTCCTCCAGGGTCACCAACTCCCCAACTCCTCCAGGGACACCAACTTCTCCAGGGACACCAACTCCTCCAGGGACACCAACTCCTCCAGGGACACCAACTCCTCCAGGGACACCAACTCCTCCAGGGACACCAACTCCCCAACTCCTCCAGGGACACCAACTCCCCAACTCCTCCAGGGACACCAACTCCTCCAGGGACACCAACTCATCCAGGGACACCAACTCCTCCAGGGACACCAACTCCCCAACTCCTCCAGGGACACCAACTCCTCCAGGGACACCAACTCCTCCAGGGACACCAACTCCCCAACTCCTCCAGGGACACCAACTCCTCCAGGGACACCAACTCCCCAACTCCCCCAGGGACACCAACTCCCAGGGACACCAACTCCTCCAGGGACACCAACTCCTCCAGGGACACCAACTCCCCAACTCCTCCAGGGACACCAACTCCTCCAGGGACACCAACTCCCCAACTCCCCCAGGGACACCAACTCCTCCAGGGACACCAACTCCTCCAGGGACACCAACTCCCCAACTCCTCCAGGGACACCAACTCCTCCAGGGACACCAACTCCCCAACTCCCCCAGGGACACCAACTCCTCCAGGGACACCAACTCCTCCAGGGACACCAACTCCCCAACTCCTCCAGGGACACCAACTCCTCCAGGGACACCAACTCCTCCAGGGACACCAACTCCTCCAGGGACACCAACTCCTCCAGGGACACCAACTCCCCAACTCCTCCAGGGACACCAACTCCCCAACTCCTCCAGGGACACCAACTCCCCAACTCCTCCAGGGACACCAACTCCTCCAGGGACACCAACTCCTCCTTTTAAATAACATATTAATTGTGTTCTAGGAACGTTCTAACAACATCAGGCAAATGTTTTATACAAATCATCAGCAACGCGAACGAATGTTCTGGGTACTTTCAGAACTAGATTTAGGTTTGCTGGGATTTTACTTTGCCATCAATAATATTTACACAATCCCACCCTACATACTTCTGTACTTATTAAGATCTATGGTGGTAGTCATACCATCATGTAAGCAGCAGCTTAATGCCTTAGGAAGAGGGTTCGTATGGGCTCTGTAGGGTGCAGAGGTCACAGCTGAGTCAGAAACTGGGCGTGTTACAGGAGACATCTGGGTCATTCTGAGTTTTACTGTATGTCTGAATGAGGAAGAAGACGAAGATGGAGACGGGGACGAAGAAGAAGAAGAAAAAGAAGAAGAAGGTGGAGGAGGAGAAGGAGAAGGACGAAGATGAGGAGGAGAGGGGGGGAGGAGGAGGAGAAAGAGATGAAGGAGGAGGAAGAGGAGGAGGAGGAAGAGGAGGAGGAGAAGGAGGAAGATGAGGAGGAGGGGGGGAGGAGGAGGAGAAAGAGATGAAGGAGGAGGAAGAGGAGGAGGAGGAGGAGGAAGATGAGGAGGAGGGGGGGAGGAGGAGGAGAAAGAGATGAAGGAGGAGGAAGAGGAGGAGGAGGAGGAGGAGGAGGAGGAGGAGGAGGAGGAGAAAGATACGTATTGCTACTCTATCCCTGTGGTTTATGACACTAAATCAAGAAATGTGATTGATGACTGACTTCTTAACATAAATAAGCACTTACCATCCGTACCTCCCATTTCCAACCTTACATTACCCTTCAAACAGCCCTTTTCCCCCTCAGGGTTTCAGGATAGAGGATTTCGTGGAGGAGAAATGTGTTTGAGAGGAAAAGTTTGGTCTTGGGGAATAGTGTGCATGACATTGAATTACAGTGGAATACCAAAGCCAATATTTTCCCTTTTTTGATAAACTACCCAATAAGCCTTTCTCTCCATTAAAGGCAGAGTTGAAAAAACAGATTTGAGATCTGATAGGATCCACTCAAAGACACTGATCTGGAACCTGTCCTGGAGCACAGATGAGGGATTTTTTTCCCCACAAGAGTCTTTTTTTGAGAGTTCAAATTCACGGGAGCCATTATGTAGAAATATATACAATGTCAACATAAACAGACCGATGTTCAGTTGTCAGTGTGCCTAAAGACTGGCACTAGTCCGGAGAAATCACACGCCAATGTTTCAAGGATTTCTTGAAAGTGTGACTCGATACAGCTGCTATATATCGTTCTATACGCATAATAATGCTGTAAGTGACTCGTCTGCGTGCGGCCATTTTAAACCAGGTTTCTAGATCCTCTCTGCGTGACTGGCTCTTTGAAGGAGCCTTCCTTTTACCGGGCACCTATCCCTGTACCCCTGTACCCCAATACTCCTTATATCCGGCCCACTCAGCAGCTATCCCTGTACCCCTGTACCCCTGTATCCCAATACTCCTTATATCCGGCCTACTCAGCAGCTTCCCTGTATCCCTGTACCCCAATACTCCTTATATCCGGCCCACTCAGCAGCTTCCCTGTATCCCTGTACCCCTGTACCCCAATACTCCTTATATCCGGCCTACTCAGCAGCTTCCCTGTACCCCTGTACCCCAATACTCCTTATATCCATCCCACTCAGCACCTATCCCTGTACCCCTGTACCCCTGTACCCCAATACTCCTTATATCCGGCCTACTCAGCAGCTTCCCTGTACCCCTGTACCCCAATACTCCTTATATCCATCCCACTCAGCACCTGTCCCTGTACCCCTGTACCCCAATACTCCTTATATCCATCCCACTCAGCACCTATCCCAGTACCCCTGTACCCCTGTATCCCAATACTCCTTATATCCGGCCTACTCAGCAGCCTCCCTGTACCCCAGTACCCCTGTACCCCAATACTCCTTATATCCGGCCCACTCAGCAGCTTCCCTGTACCCCTGTATCCCAATACTCCTTATATCCGGCCCACTCAGCACCTATCCCTGTACCCCTGTACCCCTGTACCCCAATACTCCTTATATCCGGCCTACTCAGCAGCTTCCCTGTACCCCTGTACCCCTGTACCCCAATACTCCTTATATCCGGCCCATTCAGCACCTATCCATGTACCCCTGTACCCCAATACTCCTTATATCCATCCCACTCAGCAGCCTCCCTGTACCCCAGTACCCCTGTATCCCAATACTCCTTATATCCGGCCCACTCAGCAGCTTCCCTGTACCCCTGTACCCCTGTACCCCCAATACTCCTTATATCCGGCCCACTCAGCAGCTTCCCTCCTAATTTCAGGGTTGGAACAGGATCTATACATGTGTCATGTAAAGCTTTTCCCTGGGAAGTTGTTGGAGAGAAAGACAGTGATGACTGGGCTAGTCCTCTCCACAGTGATGACTGGGCTAGTCCTCTCCACAGTGATGACTGGGCTAGTCCTCTCCACAGTGATGACTGGGCTAGACCTCTCCACAGTGATGACTGGGCTAGTCCTCTCCACAGTGATGACTGGGCTAGTCCTCTCCACAGTGATGACTGGGCTAGTCCTCTCCACAGTGATGACTGGGCTAGTCCTCTCCACAGTGATGACTGGGCTAGTCCTCTCCACAGTGATGACTGGGCTAGTCCTCTCCACAGTGATGACTGGGCTAGTCCTCTCCACAGTGATGACTGGGCTAGTCCTCTCCACAGTGATGACTGGGCTAGTCCTCTCCACAGTGATGACTGGGCTAGTCCTCTCCACAGTGATGACTGGGCTAGTCCTCTCCACAGTGATGACTGGGCTAGTCCTCTTCACAGTGATGACTGGGCTAGTCCTCTCCACAGTGATGACCGGGCTAGTCCTCTCCACAGTGATGACCGGGTTAGTCCTCTCCACAGTGATGACCGGGCTAGTCCTCTCCACAGTGATGACCGGGCTAGTCCTCTCCACAGTGATGACCGGGCTAGTCCTCTCCACAGTGATGACCGGGCTAGTCCTCTCCACAGTGATGACCGGGCTAGTCCTCTCCACAGTGATGACCGGGCTAGTCCTCTCCACAGTGATGACAGGGCTAGTCCTCTCCACAGTGATGACAGGGCTAGTCCTCTCCACAGTGATGACTGGGCTAGTCCAGGATATAGGATAGGATATACCGGAGGAGGTTCTCTTACCCTACAGGTAGTCTTGGACTGCCTCCTCACAGGATATACCGGAGGAGGTTCTCTTACCCTACAGGTAGTCTTGGGCTGCCTCCTCACAGGATATACCGGAGGAGGTTCTCTTACCCTAAAGGTAGTCTTGGGCTGCTCACCTTCGATGGTCACTGGCACGCTGGAGATGTGTGCTCTTCAGAGTTTAATCTCGGTTTCAACTGTACCGGGCATGTGGGTCAACATTGTGAGCAGAATGCACCATGTAGGCGGTGGGGTTATGGTATGGGCAGGCATTAGCTGACTGTAACCTCCCTGTAACCTCCCTGACTGTAACCTCTCCGTAACCTCTCTGTAACCTGCCTGTAACATCCCTGTAACCTCCCTGTTATCTCCCTGTAACCTCCCTGTAACATCCCTGACTGTAACCTCTCTGTATACTCCCTGTAACCTCCCTGTAACCTCCCTGTAACCTCCCTGTAACCTCTCTGTAACCTCCCTGACTGTAACCTCTCTGTAACCTCCCTGTAACCTCCCCGACTGTAACCTCCCTGTAACCTCCCTGACTGTAAGCTCTCTGTAACCTCTCTGTAACCTCTCTGTAACCTCCCTGTAACCTCCCTGACTGTAATCTCTCTGTAACCTCTCTGTAATCTCCCTGCAACCTCCCTGACTGTAACCTCCCTGTAACCTCTCTGTAACCTCTCTGTAACCTCCCTGTAACCTCTCTGTAACCTCCCTGTAACCTCCCTGTAACCTCCCTGTAACCTCCCTGTCTGTAACCACCCTGTAACCTCCCTGACTGTAACCTCCCTGACTGTAACCTCTCTGTAATCTCCCTGTATCTCCCTGTAACCTCCCTGACTGTAACCTCCCTGTAACCTCCCAGACTGTAACCTCTCTGTAACCTCTCTGTAATCTCCCTGTAACCTCTCTGTAACCTCCCTGTAACCTCCCTGTAACCTCCCTGTAACCTCTCTGTAATCTCCCTGTAACTTCCCTGACTGTAAGCTCTCTGTAACCTCCCTGTAATCTCCCTGACTGTAACCTCCCTGTAACCTCCCTGTTATCTCCCTGACTGTAACCTCCCTGTAACCTCCCTGTTATCTCCCTGACTGTAAGCTCTCTGTAACCTCCCTGTAACCTCCCTGCAACCTCCCTGTAACCTCCCTGACTGTAACCTCCCTGACTGTAACCTCCCTGTAACCTCCCTGTAACCTCCCTGTAACCTCCCTGTAACCTCCCTGACTGTAACCTCCCTGTAACCTCCCTGACTGTAACCTCCCTGTAACCTCCCTGTAACCTCCCTGACTGTAACCTCTCTGTAACCTCTCTGTTAGCTCCCTGTAATCTCTCTGTAACCTCCCTGTAACCTCCCTGTAACCTCCCTGTAACCTCCCTGACTGTAAGCTCTCTGTAACCTCCCTGTAACCTCCCTGACTGTAACCTCCCTGTAACCTCCCTGTTATCTCCCTGACTGTAACCTCCCTGTAACCTCCCTGTTATCTCCCTGGCTGTAAGCTATCTGTAACATCCCTGTAACCTCCCTGCAACCTCCCTGTAACCTCCCCGACTGCAACCTCCCTGTAACCTCCCTGACTGTAACCTCTCTGTAACCTCTCTGTAACCTCTCTGTAACCTCTATGTAACCTCCCTGTAACCTCCCTGACTGTAACCTCCCTGACTGTAACCTCCCTGTAACCTCCCTGTTATCTCCCTGACTGTAACCTCCCTGTAACCTCCCTGACTGTAACCTCTCTGTAACCTCCCTGTAACCTATCTGTAACCTCCCTGTTATCTCCCTGACTGTAACCTCCCTGTAACCTCCCTGACTGTAACCTCCCTGTAACCTCCCTGACTGTAAGCTCTCTGGAACCTCCCTGTAACCTCCCTGTAACCTCCCTGACTGTAAACTCCCTGTAACCTCCCTGACTGTAACCTCCCTGTAACCTCCCTGACTGTAACCTCCCTGTAACCTCCCTGACTGTAAGCTCTCTGTAACCTCTCTGTAACCTCCATGACTGTAACCTCCCTGTAACCTCCCTGACTGTAACCTCCATGTAACCTCCCTGACTGTAACCTCTCTGTAACCTCCTTGTAACCTCCCTGTAACCTCCCTGTAACCTCCCTGACTGTAACCTCCCTGTAACCTCCCTGACTGTAACCTCCCTGTAACCTCCCTGACTGTAACCTCCCTGACTGTAACCTCCATGTAACCTCCCTGACTGTAACCTCTCTGTAACCTCTCTGTAATCTCCCTGTAACCTCTCTGTAACCTCCCTGTAACCTCCCTGTAACCTCCCTGACTGTAAGCTCTCTGTAACCTCCCTGTAACCTCCCTGACTGTAACCTCCCTGTAACCTCCCTGTTATCTCCCTGAGTGTAAGCTCTCTGTAACCTCCCTGTAACCTCCCTGACTGTAACCTCCCTGTAACCTCCCTGTTATCTCCCTGACTGTAACCTCCCTGTAACCTCCCTGTTATCTCCCTGACTGTAAGCTCTCTGTTATCTCCCTGTAACCTCCCTGCAACCTCCCTGTAACCTCCCTGACTGTAACCTCCCTGTAACCTCCCTGACTGTAACCTCTCTGTAACCTCCCTGTAACCTCCCTGTAACCTCCCTGTAACCTCCCTGAATGTAACCTCCCTGTAACCTCCCTGACTGTAACCTCCCTGTAACCTCCCTGACTGTAACCTCTCTGTAACCTCCTTGTAACCTCCCTGTAACCTCCCTGTAACCTCCCTGACTGTAACCTCCCTGTAACCTCCCTGACTGTAACCTCCCTGTAACCTCCCTGACTGTAACCTCCCTGACTGTAACCTCCCTGTAACCTCCCTGACTGTAACCTCTCTGTAACCTCCCTGTAATCTCCCTGTAACCTCTCTGTAACCTCCCTGTAACCTCCCTGTAACCTCCCTGACTGTAAGCTCTCTGTAACCTCCCTGTAACCTCCCTGACTGTAACCTCCCTGTTATCTCCCTGAGTGTAAGCTCTCTGTAACCTCCCTGTAACCTCCCTGACTGTAACCTCCCTGTAACCTCCCTGTTATCTCCCTGACTGTAACCTCCCTGTAACCTCCCTGTTATCTCCCTGACTGTAAGCTCTCTGTTATCTCCCTGTAACCTCCCTGCAACCTCCCTGTAACCTCCCTGACTGTAACCTCCCTGTAACCTCCCTGACTGTAACCTCTCTGTAACCTCCCTGTAACCTCCCTGTAACCTCCCTGTAACCTCCCTGAATGTAACCTCCCTGTAACCTCCCTGACTGTAACCTCCCTGTAACCTCCCTGTAACCTCTCTGTAACCTCCCTGTTATTTCCCTGACTGTAACCTCCCTGACTGTAACCTCCCTGTAACCTCCCTGACTGTAAGCTCTCTGGAACCTCCCTGTAACCTCCCTGACTGTAACCTCTCTGTAACCTCCCTGTAACCTCCCTGACTGTAACCTCCCTGTAACCTCCCTGACTGTAAACTCCCTGTAACCTCCCTGTAACCTCCCTGACTGTAACCTCCCTGTAACCTCCCTGACTGTAACCTCCCTGTAACCTCCCTGACTGTAAGCTCTCTGGAACCTCCCTGTAACCTCCCTGTAACCTCTCTGTAACCTCCCTGTAACCTCTCTGTAACCTCTCTGTAACCTCCCTGACTGTAACCTCCCTGACTGTAACCTCCCTGTAACCTCCCTGTAACCTCTCTGTAACCTCCCTGTAACCTCCCTGTAACCTCCATGACTGTAATCTCCCTGTAACCTCCCTGACTGTAACCTCTCTGGAACCTCCCTGTAACCTCCCTGTAACCTCCCTGCAACCTCTCTGTAACCTCCTGCCAGTTTATTAAAGATGATGTTCCCATCGGGGGGAGGTGGGGGGGGGGACTGTGGATGTGATGTGGGGCCAGGGACAATGTCATCTCCTGACAGGAGTTAGGAGCCTGGGCTGGAGCTGAAGTGAGTCTCTGGCTCCGGGGACAGGGGTTGAAGAAGCCTGTGTGGGACTGACGGACACTGCTGTCTACTCCCCCAGCCTGCTACGGACAGAGACACCCATTCCCCTCCTATAACTAAAGAGAAGGTACTCTAGACAGAGACACCCATTCCCCTCCTATAACTAAAGAGAAGGTACTCTAGACAGACAGAGACACCCATTCCCATCCTATAACTAAAGAGAAGGTACTCTAGACAGAGACACCCATTCCCCTCCTATAACTAAAGAGAAGGTACTCTCGACAGAGATACCCATTCCCCTCCTATAACTAAAGAGAAGGTACTCTCGACAGAGATACCCATTCCCCTCCTATAACTAAAGAGAAGGTACTCTAGACAGACAGAGACACCCATTCCCCTCCTATAACTAAAGAGAAGGTACTCTAGACAGAGACACCCATTCCCCTCCTATAACTAAAGAGAAGGTACTCTAGACAGAGACACCCATTCCCCTCCTATAACTAAAGAGAAGGTACTCTAGACAGAGACACCCATTCCCCTCCTATAACTAAAGAGAAGGTACTCTAGACAGAGACACCCATTCCCCTCCTATAACTAAAGAGAAGGTAACTAGACAGAGATACCCATCCCCCTCCTATAACTAAAGAGAAGGTACTCTCGACAGAGATACCCATTCCCCTCCTATAACTAAAGAGAAGGTACTCTAGACAGAGACACCCATTCCCCTCCTATAACTAAAGAGAAGGTACTCTAGACAGAGACACCCATTCCCCTCCTATAACTAAAGAGAAGGTAACTAGACAGAGATACCCATCCCCCTCCTATAACTAAAGAGAAGGTACTCTCGACAGAGACACCCATTCCCCTCCTATAACTAAAGAGAAGGTAACTAGACAGAGATACCCATCCCCCTCCTATAACTAAAGAGAAGGTACTCTCGACAGAGATACCCATTCCCCTCCTATAACTAAAGAGAAGGTACTCTCAGTGGGAGGGAAACAGACCTGTAGATTATAATGCTCTCAGCAGTCTGTTATGAGATGGCAGAGAAGGCCAGGAACTAGTTTAATTTAAATACTGTGTTCAGCTTCAAGGTGTTTGTCGTGTTTTTAATAAGCTCCTCTCAGAGCTCTCTATCTGTCCGACACACACACACACACACACACATACACACACACACACACACACATACTGTACACACACAGCTTCCCCCCATCTGTCTGTCTACCTCCCTCCTATTGGCTTCTCTCATTTGTTCTCTCTTCGCTTTTTCCCTGAAATCCACACCAATGGTTTTTCCAGGTATCCATCCCTCAGGAAAGGACAGATTTTCCGACTTTTAAAAATTCCATCTCCCACGCTGGCTGCCTCTGTCCGTCCTGAGCGTTCTGGAACCTTCTACTGCCCTCTCAACCTGGGGTGTGGCTGTTTGCCCCCCTCCTACCCCCTTCTACTGCCTCCTCAACCTGGGGTGTGGCTGTTTGCCCCCCTCCTACCCCCTTCTACTGCCTCCTCAACCTGGGGTGTGGCTGTTTGCCCCCCTCCTACCCCCTTTCTACTGCCCCCTCAACCTGGGGTGTGGCTGTCTGCCCCCCTCCTACCCCCTACTACTGCCCCCTCAACCTGGGGTGTGGCTGTCGGCCCCCCTCCTACCCCCTACTACCTCCCCCTCAACCTGGAGTGTTCATGTTTACACCCCTCCTACCCCCTACTACCTCCCCCTCAACCTGGGGTGTGGCTGTCTGCCCCCCTCCTACCCCCTTCTACTGCCCCCTCAACCTGGGGTGTGGCTGTCGGCCCCCCTCCTACCCCCTACTACCTCCCCCTCAACCTGGGGTGTGGCTGTCTGCCCCCCTCCTACCCCCTACTACTGCCCTCTCAACCTGGGGTGTGGCTGTCGGCCCCCCTCCTACCCCCTTCTACTGCCCCCTCAACCTGGGGTGTGGCTGTCTGCCCCCCTCCTACCCCCCTACTACTGCCCTCTCAACCTGGGGTGTGGCTGTCTGCCCCCCTCCTACCCCCTACTACCTCCCCCTCAACCTGGGGTGTGGCTGTCTGCCCCCCTCCTACCCCCTACTACCTCCCCCTCAACCTGGGGTGTGGCTGTCTGCCCCCCTCCTACCCCCTTCTACTGCCCCCTCAACCTGGAGTGTTCATGTTTACACCCCTCCTACCCCCTTCTACTGCCCCCTCAACCTGGGGTGTTCATTTTACACCCTTCCCATCCCATCCCTCCATCCATTACCCCGCTCCAACCACCCCCTCGTTGGTGTAGGTGGAACAGGATAACTCAGATACCCAGTTCCTTGCTGCCATTCACAGTTTAATTATGTGAATTATGATAATGTGTTGGTACTTCAAAATTAAACCTCACTAAGATAATGACTAAGATAATGAGTGTTGGTATCTCAAAACTACACCTCACTAAGATAATGACTAAGATAATGAGTGTATCCATGGAGAGAGAGAGAGAGAGAGAGAGAGAGAGAGAGAGAGAGAGAGAGAGAGAGAGAGAGAGAGAGAGAGAGAGAGAGAGAGAGAGAGAGAGAGAGAGACCAATGTGCTTTTGGGCTTCGATAAAGGTTGATCACAGTGAAACAGTAAAGATAATGACTCATTCTCCTTCTGTCACTCTGGTTCATTCAACCGTAAGCCGACTACGCCATCCTGGGAAATGTGGTGCATCAGGTTATGGGTTGATAAGCCGATGTACACGGACGGGTTTGTGACCCTGACTACACCGCCCACACACTCAGGGCCTTCCTAGAACAGGGTGTTACGGCTACTTCCTCTAGCAGCCTCCTTAATGTGTGAAATGACACATCTCCCCAACACGATGAGTTCCCCCGAGGACAGGAAGTGCCTGTGTGGGCCGGGTGCAGTATGCTTCATGACACATGCTAACTCATTATGATTGAACCCCCCCCCCCCCTCTGGCATTATGGAGATGTTTAACAGCAGATGAGTCTCTAGAAAAGAGAAACTGGAAGATAGTCGTTACACTGCTTCTCTGTAGTTGTTCTGGTGTCTGCTAAAGAAACCACATTCACCAAATGCCCATCTTTCTACGCAATCACTAATTCATTATAGAGGGCTCGTCTGTTTATTTTTACATTTGACATTATTACGTAGTCCCATGGGATGTTGGCTATCAGCAACAAGGCAACTCCTATGACTAATTGGGAATGGGACGCAAGCGTAGGATTGACCACCCTGTCGCTGGCCGCCTTTGGGGAGGGTGTATAGTGAGAAAGGCCGAAAAACCCTAGGAACCAAAGGTACACTACTGACGATGCGCTCCCCAAATTTCACCAGGCTCACTGTTCATTAACTCTTGGAAGTGTTTGCACGAAGGATAGTAACATCTCATCCTGTGTTCTTGGAATCTGACTCAGCATAGAATTCACTGACCCTCTAGTCGATCTATTGAATAATATAATCAGTCTTGGTGAAGACAATGTTCTCTTGATTAATATCATCACAAGACAGTATTCAGTTCTGATTCCAGTGAAAATACGTTTTTGTGGTAGTGAGGGGTGGAGGGGGGGGGACCGTCTGGAGAGTAGCCAGGTTTGGGATGTGCTGAGTAGGCAGTTAGTCAGGCCGTCAGCCCCTCTTTCTGCTCCTCTCTGGTCCTATGGGAACCTGGGCAGGTCTGGAGCACATTACAGGCGCTAAGCTCTAAAGCTCCACCATCACTGAGTCTGGTGTTCTCCACCCTGTACACTAAGTCCCTGTATCACACAGAACACACACATGATCACAGAACACACACATGATCACAGAACACACACATGATCACAGAACACACACACACATGTTATATACATTACACGTTACACCCAGGGGTGCGCACACACACACACACACACACACACACACGACAGGTGTGCACTCACACACACACACACACACATACACACAGGTGTGCACTCACACACACATACTGTACTTGACACATGGCGCACACACATATACACCTTGTGAGCCCCTCCCTTCTCCTAACTCTCTATGGTCTCCCTTGAAAGGTCTTTATGACAATCTGAAATGCCCCCCACCCTCCAACCCTTTCCACCCTACCCCTAGCCTGGTACTTTGTAGTTAGCCTGGTATACTGCTGAATAAAGCCTGGTACTTTGTAGTTAGCCTGGTATACTGCTGAATAAAGCCTGGTACTTTGTAGTTAGCCTGGTATACTGCTGAATAAAGCCTGGTACTTTGTAGTTAGCCTGGTAAACTGCTGAATAACGCCTGGTACTTTGTAGTTAGCCTGGTATACTACTGAATAAAGCCTGGTACTTTGTAGTTAGCCTGGTATACTGCTGAATAAAGCCTGGTACTTTGTAGTTAGCCTGGTATACTGCTGAATAAAGCCTGGTACTTTGTAGTTAGCCTGGTATACTGCTGAATAAAGCCTGGTACTTTGTAGTTAGCCTGGTATACTGCTGAATAAAGCCTGGTACTTTGTAGTTAGCCTGGTATACTGCTGAATAAAGCCTGGTACTTTGTAGTTAGCCTGGTATACTGCTGAATAAAGCCTGGTACTTTGTAGTTAGCCTGGTATACTACTGAATAAAGCCTGGTACTTTGTAGTTAGCCTGGTATACTGCTGAATAAAGCCTGGTACTTTGTAGTTAGCCTGGTATACTGCTGAATAAAGCCTGGTACTTTGTAGTTAGCCTGGTATACTACTGAATAAAGCCTGGTACTTTGTAGTTAGCCTGGTATACTACTGAATAAAGCCTGGTACTTTGAAGTTAGCCTGGTATACTACTGAATAAAGCCTGGTCCACCTTAGTGGTGGAGGAAGGGGGAGGAGATGAGGGAAGGGGGAGGAGATGAGGGAAGGGAAGAGGAGAGGAATAGAGGAGAATCTAAATTATTTTTTATTTATTGAAACTTTATTTAACTAGGCAAGTCAGTGAAGAACACATGTTTTACAATGACGGCCTCCCAATAGGCAAAAAGCCTCCTGCGGGGATGGGGGCTGGCATTAAAAGGATATTTTTGTATAAAATATAAATATAGGACAAAACACACATCAAGACAAGAGAGACAACACAACATAATGGTAGCAGCACAACATGGTAGCAACACAGCATGGTAGCAACACAACATGGTAGCAACACAACATGGTAGCAACACAACATAACAACAACATGGTGAGCAGCACAACATGGTAGCAACACAACATGGTAGCAGCACAACATGGTAGCAACACAACATAACAACAACATGGTGAGCAGCACAACATGGTAGCAGCACAACATGGTAGCAACACAACATGGTAGCAACACAACACGGTAGCAACACAACATGGTAGCAACACAACATGGTAGCAACACAACATGGTAGCAACACAACATGGTAGCAACACAACATGGTAGCAAAACAACATGGTACCAGGGATGTGTGTGCTTTGGGGACCTTTAACAGAATGTGACTGGCAGAACGGGTGTTGTATGTGGAGGATGAGGGCTGCAGTAGATATCTCAGATAGTGGGGGGAGTGAGGCCTAAGAGGGTTTTATAAATAAGCACCAAGAAGGGAGGAGTGGAAAGGGGAAGGAGAGGAGAGGAGAGGAGAGGAGAGGAGAGGAGAGGAGAGGAGAGGAGAGGAGAGGAGAGGAGAGGAGAGGAGAGGAGAGGAGAGGAGAGGAGAGGAGAGGAGAGGAGAGGAGAGGAGAGGTGGAGATAAGAGGGGGAGGAGAGGGGGGAGAGGAGAGGGGTGCGGACAGGGGCGGTGTAGAGGAAGGTGGGAGAGGAGAGAGGAGTGTAGAGGAAGGTGGGACACTGTCTCTATGCTCCCACAGAGCTCTGGGCAGACACAGGTGCAGGGAAACACCTATACCAACACACAGAGCCTCTAACAACAAACTGTCAGAGAACAGGATTGTGGGGGAATGGGGAACAGGAGCTTGAAGTGCACCTGGTGATATATCAGCCAGAGTCACATGTCATCTCTCACCCAATCACCAGAGAGTTGGCCGGTTATATGATCCAATCACCAGAGTGTTGGCCGGTTATATGATCCAATCACCAGAGAGTTGGCCGGTTATATGATCCAATTACCAGAGAGTTGGCCAGTTATATGATCCAATCACTAGAGAGCTGGCCAGTGATATGATCCAATCACCAGAGAGTTGGCCAGTTATATGATCCAATCACCAGAGAGTTGGCCAGTTATATGATCCAATCACCAGAGAGTTGGCCAGTTATATGATCCAATCACCAGAGAGTTGGCCAGTTATATGATCCAATCACCAGAGAGTTGGCCAGTTATATGATCCTATCACCAGAGAGTTAGCCAGTTATATGATCCAATCACCAGAGAGTTGTCCAGAGTTATAACCAATGAGTCAGTCAGTTATGTACCTTAGCCTGAGCTCATAGATGACAATAACCTATCAAATTACATACATTGTCAATCAACTAAAAAAGCATAAAATTACGCCAGCCATTTTAGTATTTGAACGGTAAAGGGCAGTGATAGTAGTGATGTTAATCACGATCACCCAATTTCAAGGCTTCCTTCTCCAGCTAACATTCTGGAAAACTTGGTAAATGTACAACTTTGGTCCTGAACAACAACCACTACAGTCAGGGTTTAGTCCTGGAGAACAACCACTACAGTCAGGGTTTAGTCCTGGACAACAACCACTACAGTCAGGGTTTAGTCCTGGACAACAACCACTACAGTCAGGGTTTAGTCCTGGTCAACAACCAGTCAGGGTTTAGTCCTGGTCAATAACCACTACAGTCAGGGTTTAGTCCTGGACAACAACCACTACAGTCAGGGTTTAGTCCTGGTCAACAACCACTACACTCAGGGTTTAGTCCTGGACAACCACCACTACGGTCAGGGTTTAGTCCTGGTCAACAACCACTACACTCAGGGTTTAGTCCTGGACAACAACCACTACAGTCAGGGTTTAGTCCTGGACAACAACCACTACACTCAGGGTTTAGTCCTGGACAACAACCACTACAGTCAGGGTTTAGTCCTGGACAACAACCACTACAGTCAGGGTTTAGTCCTGAACAACAACTACCACAGTCAGGGTTTAGTCCTGGTCAACAACCACTACAGTCAGGGTTTAGTCCTGGACAACAACCACTAGGGTCAGGGTTTAGTCCTGGTCAACAACAACTACAGTCAGGGTTTAGTCCTGGACAACAACCAATACAGTCAGGGTTTAGTCCTGGACAACAACCACTACAGTCAGGATTTAGTCCTGGTCAACAACCACTACAGTCAGGGTTTAGTCCTGGACAACAACCACTACAGTCAGGGTTTAGTCCTGGACAACAACCACTACAGTCAGGGTTTAGTCCTGGACAACAACCACTGCGGTCAGGGTTTGGTCCTGGACAACCACCACTACGGTCAGGGTTTAGTCCTGGACAACAATCACTACAGTCAGGGTTTAGTCCTGGTCAACAACCACTACAGTCAGGGTTTAGTCCTGGACAACAACCACTACAGTCAGGGTTTAGTCCTGAACAACAACCACTACAGTCAGGGTTTAGTCCTGGACAACAACCACTACACTCAGGGTTTAGTCCTGGACAACAACCACTACAGTCAGGGTTTAGTCCTGGACAACAACCACTACAGTCAGGGTTTAGTCCTGAACAACAACTACCACAGTCAGGGTTTAGTCCTGGTCAACAACCACTACAGTCAGGGTTTAGTCCTGGACAACAACCACTACAGTCAGGGTTTAGTCCTGGTCAACAACCACTACAGTCAGGGTTTAGTCCTGGACAACAACCAATACAGTCAGGGTTTAGTCCTGGACAACAACCACTACAGTCAGGGTTTAGTCCTGGACAACAACCACTGCGGTCAGGGTTTGGTCCTGGACAACCACCACTACGGTCAGGGTTTAGTCCTGGACAACAATCACTACAGTCAGGGTTTAGTCCTGGTCAACAACCACTACAGTCAGGGTTTAGTCCTGGACAACAACCACTACAGTCAGGGTTTAGTCCTGAACAACAACCACTACAGTCAGGGTTTAGTCCTGGACAACAACCACTACACTCAGGGTTTAGTCCTGGACAACAACCACTACAGTCAGGGTTTAGTCCTGGACAACAACCACTACAGTCAGGGTTTAGTCCTGAACAACAACTACCACAGTCAGGGTTTAGTCCTGGTCAACAACCACTACAGTCAGGGTTTAGTCCTGGACAACAACCACTACAGTCAGGGTTTAGTCCTGGTCAACAACCACTACAGTCAGGGTTTAGTCCTGGACAACAACCAATACAGTCAGGGTTTAGTCCTGGACAACAACCACTACAGTCAGGATTTAGTCCTGGTCAACAACCACTACAGTCAGGGTTTAGTCCTGGACAACAACCACTACAGTCAGGGTTTAGTCCTGGACAACAACCACTACAGTCAGGGTTTAGTCCTGGACAACAACCACTACGGTCAGGGTTTAGTCCTGGACAACCACCACTACGGCCAGGGTTTAGTCCTGGACAACAATCACTACAGTCAGGGTTTAGTCCTGGTCAACAACCACTACAGTCAGGGTTTAGTCCTGGACAACAACCACTACAGTCAGGGTTTAGTCCTGAACAACAACCACTACAGTCAGGGTTTAGTCCTGGACAACAACCACTACAGTCAGGGTTTAGTCCTGGACAACAACCAGTCAGGGTTTAGTCCTGGACAACAACCACTACAGTCAGGGTTTAGTCCTGGTCAACAACCACTACAGTCAGGGTTTAGTCCTGGACAACAACCACTACACTCAGGGTTTAGTCCTGGACAACAACCACTACAGTCAGGGTTTAGTCCTGGACAACAACCACTACAGTCAGGGTTTAGTCCTGAACAACAACTACCACAGTCAGGGTTTAGTCCTGGTCAACAACCACTACAGTCAGGGTTTAGTCCTGGACAACAACCACTACAGTCAGGGTTTAGTCCTGGTCAACAACCACTACAGTCAGGGTTTAGTCCTGGACAACAACCACTACAGTCAGGGTTTAGTCCTGGACAACAACCACTACAGTCAGGATTTAGTCCTGGTCAACAACCACTACAGTCAGGGTTTAGTCCTGGACAACAACCACTACAGTCAGGGTTTAGTCCTGGACAACAACCACTACAGTCAGGGTTTAGTCCTGGACAACAACCACTACAGTCAGGGTTTAGTCCTGGACAACAACCACTACAGTCAGGGTTTAGTCCTGGTCAACAACCACTACAGTCAGGGTTTAGTCCTGGACAACAACCACTACAGTCAGGGTTTAGTCCTGGACAACAACCACTACAGTCAGGGTTTAGTCTTGGACAACAACCAGGCAGGGTTTAGTCCTGGACAACAACCACTACAGTCAGGGTTTAGCCCTGGTCAACAACCACTACAGTCAGGGTTTAGTCCTGGACAACAACCACTACACTCAGGGTTTAGTCCTGGACAACAACCACTACAGTCAGGGTTTAGTCCTGGACAACAACCACTACAGTCAGGGTTTAGTCCTGAACAACAACTACCACAGTCAGGGTTTAGTCCTGGTCAACAACCACTACAGTCAGGGTTTAGTCCTGGACAACAACCACTACAGTCAGGGTTTAGTCCTGGTCAACAACCACTACAGTCAGGGTTTAGTCCTGGACAACAACCACTACAGTCAGGGTTTAGTCCTGGACAACAACCACTACAGTCAGGGTTTAGTCCTGGTCAACAACCACTACAGTCAGGGTTTAGTCCTGGACAACAACCACTACAGTCAGGGTTTAGTCCTGGACAACAACCACTACAGTCAGGGTTTAGTCCTGGACAACCACCACTACGGTCAGGGTTTAGTCCTGGACAACAACCACTACAGTCAGGGTTTAGTCCTGGTCAACAACCACTACAGTCAGGGTTTAGTCCTGGACAACAACCACTACAGTCAGGGTTTAGTCCCGAACAACAACCACTACAGTCAGGGTTTAGTCCTGGACAACAACCACTACAGTCAGGGTTTAGTCCCGGACAACAACCACTACGGTCAGGGTTTAGTCCTGGACAACCACCACTACGGTCAGGGTTTAGTCCTGGACAACAACCACTACGGTCAGGGTTTAGTCCTGGTCAACAACCACTACAGTCAGGGTTTAGTCCTGGACAACAACCACTACAGTCAGGGTTTAGTCCTGGACAACAACCACTACAGTCAGGGTTTAGTCCTGGACAACAACCACTACAGTCAGGGTTTAGTCCTGGACAACAACCACTACAGTCAGGGTTTAGTCCTGGACAACAACCACTACAGTCAGGGTTTAGTCCTGAACATAGTACTACTACAGCTACAACTATAGTTGTTAATGATCTTGTAAATGCTTTAGAAGCTAAAGTGAAATGTGCTGCTGTGTTTGTGGACCTGTTGATCCGACTGTTTTATTAACTAAGTTGTCCTCGACAGGTATGAGCTCTGACACCTGTTCATGATTTCATTTTGATCTTAGTGACAGAACTTAGGCCATTGTGATTGATGGGGTTAAGTCTGAAATCATGATGATCTTTGTGACAGAACTTTGTGACAGAACGGACCACATGTTCCCTCATTAGAATGTTTTAGACGGACTCCATGTTCCCTCATTAGAATGATTCAGACGGGCAACATGTTCCCTCATTAGATTGATTCAGACAGACTCCATGTTCCCTCATTAGAATGATTCAGACAGACTCCATGTTCCCTCATTAGAATGATTCAGACGGACTCCATGTTCCCTCATTAGAATGATTCAGACAGACTCCATGTTCCCTCATTAGAATGATTCAGACAGACTCCATGTTCTCTCATTAGAATGATTCAGACGGACTCCATATTCCCTCATTAGAATGATTCAGACGGACTCCATATTCCCTCATTAGAATGTTTTAGACGGACTCCATGTTCCCTCATTAGAATGATTCAGACAGACTCCATGTTCCCTCATTAGAATGATTCAGACAGACTCCATGTTCTCTCATTAGAATGATTCAGACGGACTCCATATTCCCTCATTAGAATGATTCAGACGGACTCCATATTCCCTCATTAGAATGTTTTAGACGGACTCCATGTTCCCTCATTAGAATGATTCAGACGGACTCCATGTTCCCTCATTAGAATGATTCAGACAGACTCCATGTTCCCTCATTAGAATGATTCAGACGGACTCCATGTTCCCTCATTAGAATGATTCAGACAGACTCCATGTTCTCTCATTAGAATGATTCAGACAGACTCCATGTTCCCTCATTAGAATGATTCAGACAGACTCCATGTTCCCTCATTAGAATGATTCAGACAGACTCCATGTTCCCTCATTAGAATGATTCAGACAGACTCCATGTTCCCTCATTAGAATGATTCAGACAGACTCCATGTTCCCTCATTAGAATGTTTTAGACGGACTCCATGTTCCCTCATTAGAATGATTCAGACAGACTCCATGTTCCCTCATTAGAATGATTCAGACAGACTCCATGTTCCCTCATTAGAATGATTCAGACAGACTCCATGTTCCCTCATTAGAATGATTCAGACAGACTCCATGTTCCCTCATTAGAATGATTCAGACAGACTCCATGTTCCCTCAAAACTGGTCTCTAGTGACTGGTATCCAGTGACTGGTCTCAAGTGACTGGTATCCAGTGACTGGTCTCAAGTGACTGGTATCCAGTGACTGGTCTCAAGTGACTGGTCTCAAGTGACTGGTCTCTACTGACTGGTATCCAGTGACTGGTATCCAGTGACTGGTCTCAAGTGACTGGTCTCTATTGACTGGTCTCCACTGACTGGTCTTCACTGATATGTCTACACTGACTGGTCTCTACTGACTGGTATCCAGTGACTGGTCTCTACTGACTGGTATCCAGTGACTGGTATCCAGTGACTGGTCTCAAGTGACTGGTCTCTACTGACTGGTATCCAGTGACTGGTATCCAGTGACTGGTCTCAAGTGACTGGTCTCTATTGACTGGTCTCCAGTCACTGGTCTCAAGTGACTGGTCTCTACTGACTGGTATCCAGTGACTGGTATCCAGTGACTGGTCTCAAGTGACTGGTCTCTATTGACTGGTCTCCACTGACTGGTCTTCACTGATATGTCTACACTGACTGGTCTCTACTGACTGGTATCCAGTGACTGGTCTCTACTGACTGGTATCCAGTGACTGGTATCCAGTGACTGGTCTCAAGTGACTGGTCTCTATTGACTGGTCTCCACTGACTGGTCTCCACTGACTGGTCTTCACTGATATGTCTACACTGACTGGTCTCTACTGACTGGTATCCAGTGACTGGTATCCAGTGACTGGTATCCAGTGACTGGTCTCAAGTGACTGGTCTCTATTGACTGGTCTTCACTGATATGTCTACACTGACTGGTCTCTACTGAATTGTATCCAGTGACTGGTCTCAAGTGACTGGTCTCCACTGACTGGTCTCTATTGACTGGTCTCCACTGACTGGTCTTCACTGATATGTCTACACTGACTGGTCTCTACTGACTGGTATCCAGTGACTGGTCTCAAGTGACTGGTCTCCACTGACTGGTCTCTATTGACTGGTCTCCACTGACTGGTCTTCACTGATATGTCTACACTGACTGGTCTCTACTGACTGGTATCCAGTGACTGGTCTCAAGTGACTGGTCTCCACTGACTGGTCTCTATTGACTGGTCTCCACTGACTGGTCTTCACTGATATGTCTACACTGACTGGTCTCTACTGACTGGTATCCAGTGACTGGTCTCCACTGACTGGTCTCCACTGACTGGTCTCTATTGACTGGTCTCCACTGACTGGTCTTCACTGATATGTCTACACTGACTGGTCTCTACTGACTGGTATCAAGTGACTGGTCTCAAGTGACTGGTCTCCACTGACTAGTCTCTATTGACTGGTCTCCACTGACTGGTCTTCACTGATATGTCTACACTGACTGGTCTCTACTGACTGGTATCCAGTGACTGGTCTCAAGTGACTGGTCTCCACTGACTGGTCTCTATTGACTGGTCTCCACTGACTGGTCTTCACTGATATGTCTACACTGACTGGTCTCTACTGACTGGTATCCAGTGACTGGTCTCAAGTGACTGGTCTCCACTGACTGGTCTCTATTGACTGGTCTCCACTGACTGGTCTTCACTGATATGTCTACACTGACTGGTCTCTACTGACTGGTCTCCACAGACTGGTCTCCACAGACTGGTCTCCATTGACTCGTCTCCAGTGACTGGTCTCCACTGACTGGTCTTTAGTGAGTGGTCTCTAATGATGGTTCTCCAATGACTGGTCTCTACTGACTGGTCTCCACTGACTGGTCTCAACTGACTGGTCTCAACTGACTGGTCTCCAGTGACTGGTCTCCAGTGACTGGTCTCTAGTTAGTGGTCTCCAATGACTGGTCTCCAGTGACTTGTCTCTAGTGACTTGTATCCACTGACTGGTCTACAGTGACTGGTCTCTAGTGAGTGGTCTCCAGTGACTGGTCTCCACTGACTGGTCTCCACTGACTGGCCTCCACTGACTGGTCTCCACTAACATGTCTCCCCTAACATGTCTCCACTGACTGGTCTCCACTGACTGGTCTCCACTGACTGGTTTCTAGTGACTGGTCTCCACTGACTGGTCTCCACTGACTGGTCTCTAGTGACTGGTCACCAGTGACTGGTCTCCAGTGACTGGTCTCTAGTGACTGGTCTCCAGTGACTTGTCTCCACTGATTGGTCTCCACTGATTGGTCTCCACTGACTGGTCTCCAGTGACTGGTCTCTAGTGACTTGTCTCCACCGACTGGTCTCTAGTGACTGGTCTCTAGTGACTTGTCGCCACTGACTGGTCTCTAGTGACTGGTCTCCACTGACTGGTCTCTACTGACTGGTCTCTAGTGACTGGTCTCTAGTGACTGGTCTCCACTAACATGTCTCCACCGACTGGTCTCGAGTGACTGGTCTCCACTGACTGGTCTATAGTGACTGGTCTCTAGTGACTGGTCTCCACTAACATGTCTCCACCGACTGGTCTCGAGTGACTGGTCTCCACTGACTGGTCTCTAGTGACTGGTCTCTAGTGACTGGTCTCCACTAACATGTCTCCACCGACTGGTCTCGAGTGACTGGTCTCCCATGACTGGTCTCCAGTGACTGGTCTCCATTGACTAGTCTCTAGTGACTGGTCTCCAGTGGCTGGTCACTTGTGACTGGTCTCCAGTGAAATGTTTATAGTGACTGGTCTCCAGTGACTTCTCTCCAGCGACTGGTCTACAGTGACTTGTTTCTAGTGACTGGTTTCCAGTGACTGCTCTCTAGTGACTGGTCTCCACTGACTGGTCTCTAGTGACTGGTCTCCACTGACTGACTGGTGACTGACTAGTGACTGGTCTGGACTAGTGACTGGTCTGGTCTAGTGACTGGTCTGGTCTAGTGACCTGTCTGGTCTAGTGACTGGTCTGGTCTAGTGACTGGTCTCCAGTGACTGGTCTCCACCGACTGATCTCCACTGACTTGTTTCTAGTGAATGGTCTCCATTGACTGGTCTCTGGTGACTGGTCTCCACTGACTAGTCTCTAGTGACTGGTCTTCACCTACTGGTTTCTAGTGACTGGTCTCTAGTGACTGGTCTCTCGTGACTGGTCTCCAGTGACTGGCCTCTAGTGACTGGTCTCCAGTGACTTGTTTCTAGTGACTGGTCTCCAGTGACTAGTCTCTAGTGACTGGTCTCCAGTGACTTGTTTCTAGTGACCGGGTTCCAGTGACTGGTCTCTAGTGACTGGTCTCCCATTACTTTTCTCTCATGACTTGTTTCTAGTGACTTGTCTCCAGTGACTGGTCTCTAGTGACTGGTCTCCAGTGACTGGACTCTAGTGACTGGCCTCCAGTGACTTTTTTCTAGTGACTTGTTTCTAGTGACTGGTCTCCAATGACTTGTCTCCTGTGACTGGTCTCCATTGACTTGTTTCTAGTGACTTGTTTCTAGTGACTGGTCTCCAGTGACTGGTCTCTAGTGACTGATCTCCAGTGACTGGTCTCTAGTGACTGGTCTCTAGTGACTTTTCTACAGTTACTGGTCTCCATTGACTTGACAGTGTTGAGATAATTCATGGTAGCATGTAAAGGGCCAGACAGTGTTGAGATAATTCATGGTAGCATGTAAAGGGCCAGACAGTGTTGAGATAATTCATGGTAGCATGTAAAGGGCCAGACAGTGTTGAGATAATTCATGGTAGCATGTAAAGGGCAGTGTTGAGAGACTGAAATAGAACGGTGACCAATTATCAACACTGTGACGTCTGTGTTGTTCAGTCGACTGTAATCACTTTGATTAGGATTATTCATTCACATTAAGTAGCTATTCTTAGACAGAATATCACATCTACTCTTTATTAATGAATTTGAAAGCTTTGCGTCCGTTTGCGTCTGTTTTATATATCCGTCCTGGGTACATGGACTGGAAAAGGGCACTGTCTGTTGGACTGGGAGTAATCAGGTTGATGTGTTTGGGATAAGTCATCAGTATTTAGAGAGAGCTTGTTTAGTGTTGTTGAACTGGGACTGACCCGAGAGAGGAAGCTGAGAGAACAACACATCCACGTCACACTGTCAAGGGGAAGGAGGAAAGGGTCTTTTTATAGATCATACCGATGGTGATTTATTCTGATCATATTCACAACATTTATCAAATTATGGGTCCAAACAGAAAACAGAAATATAACGTGTCTGTCCTGGATCATCATGTACTCTGTGTCGTTACTGACAGTCTGTAGTCGGTCCCGGTGTTCTGTCGTCGGTCCTGATGTTCTGTAGTTGGTCCCGGTGTTCTGTAGTCGGTGCTGATGTTCTGTAGTCGGTCCCGATGTTCTGTAGTCGGTCCCGATGTTCTGTAGTTGGTCCTGATGTTCTGTAGTCAGTCCTGATGTTCTGTAGTCGGTCCGGATGTTCTGTAGTCGGTCCTGATGTTCTGTAGTCGGTCCCGATGTTCTGTAGTCGGTCCTGATGTTCTGTAGTCGGTCCCGGTGTTCTGTAGTCTGTCCTGATGTTCTGTAGTCGGTCCTGATGTTCTGTAGTCGGTCCCGATGTTCTGTAGTCTGTCCCGGTGTTCTGTAGTCGGTCCCGGTGTTCTGTAGTCTGTCCTGATGTTCTGCAGTCGGTCCTGATGTTCTGCAGTCGGTCCTGATGTACTGTAGTCATTCCTGATGTTCTGTAGTCAGTCCCAATGTTCTGTAGTCAGTCCCGATGTTCTGTAGTCGGTCCCGATGTTCTGTAGTCGGTCCCGATGTTCTGTAGTTGGTCCCGATGTTCTGTAGTCGGTCCTGATGTTCTGTAGTCGGTCCTGTGGTTCTGTAGTCGGTCCTGATGTTCTGTAGTCGGTCCTGATGTTCTGTAGTCGGTCCTGATGTTCTGTAGTCGGTCCTGATGTTCTGTAGTCGGTCCTGATGTTCTGTAGTCGGTCCCGATGTTCTGTAGTCGGTCCTGATGTTCTGTAGTCGGTCAATATGTTCTGTAGTCGGTCCTGATGTTCTGTAGTCGGTCCTGATGTTCTGTAGTTTACATTTCTATAGAAAGAAAGAATCACAGGGGATCGGATTACTGACCAGCCTTGCAGAATGTAGTCTAGACAATAAGGAACAGCTATTGACTGACCAGCCTTGCAGAACGTAGTCTAGACAATAAGGAACAGCTATTGACTGACCAGCCTTGCAGAACGTAGTCTAGACAATAAGGAACAGCTATTGACTGACCAGCCTTGCAGAACGTAGTCTAGACAATAAGGAACAGCTATTGACTGACCAGCCAGGTTAGAATGTAGTCTAGACAATAAGGAACAGTTATTGACTGACCAGCCTTGCAGAACGTAGTCTAGACAATAAGGAACAGCTATTGACTGACCAGCCAGGTTAGAACGTAGTCTAGACAATAAGGAACAGCTATTGACTGACCAGCCAGGTTAGAACGTAGTCTAGACAATAAGGAACAGCTATTGACTGACCAGCCAGGTTAGAACGTAGTCTAGACAATAAGGAACAGCTATTGACTGACCAGCCAGGTTAGAATGTAGTCTAGACAATAAGGAACAGTTATTGACTGACCAGCCTTGCAGAACGTAGTCTAGACAATAAGGAACAGCTATTGACTGACCAGCCAGGTTAGAACGTAGTCTAGACAATAAGGAACAGCTATTGACTGACCAGCCAGGTTAGAACGTAGTCTAGACAATAAGGAACAGCTATTGACTGACCAGCCAGGTTAGAACGTAGTCTAGACAATAAGGAACAGCTATTGACTGACCAGCCAGGTTAGAATGTAGTCTAGACAATAAGGAACAGCTATTGACTGACCAGCCAGGTTAGAACGTAGTCTAGACAATAAGGAACAGCTATTGACTGACCAGCCAGGTTAGAATGTAGTCTAGACAATAAGGAACAGCTATTGACTGACCAGCCTTGCAGAACGTAGTCTAGACAATAAGAAACAGCTATTGACTGACCAGCCAGGTTAGAATGTAGTCTAGACAATAAGGAACAGCTATTGACTGACCAGCCAGGTTAGAATGTAGTCTAGACAATAAGGAACAGCTATTGACTGACCAGCCAGGTTAGAATGTAGTCTAGACAATAAGGAACAGCTATTGACTGACCAGCCTTGCAGAACGTAGTCTAGACAATAAGGAACAGCTATTGACTGACCAGACAGGTTAGAATGTAGTCTAGACAATAAGGAACAGCTATTGACTGACCAGCCTTGCAGAACGTAGTCTAGACAATAAGGAACAGCTATTGACTGACCAGCCAGGTTAGAATGTAGTCTAGACAATAAGGAACAGCTATTGACTGACCAGCCTTGCAGAACGTAGTCTAGACAATAAGGAACAGCTATTGACTGACCAGCCTTGCAGAACGTAGTCTAGACAATAAGGAACAGCTATTGACTGACCAGCCAGGTTAGAATGTAGTCTAGACAATAAGGAACAGCTATTGACTGACCAGCCAGGTTAGAATGTAGTCTAGACAATAACGAACAGCTATTGACTGACCAGCCTTGCAGAACGTAGTCTAGACAATAAGGAACAGCTATTGACTGACCAGCCAGGTTAGAATGTAGTCTAGACAATAAGGAACAGCTATTGACTGACCAGCCAGGTTAGAATGTAGTCTAGACAATAAGGAACAGTTATTGACTGACCAGCCTTGCAGAACGTAGTCTAGACAATAAGGAACAGCTATTGACTGACCAGCCTTGCAGAACGTAGTCTAGACAATAAGGAACAGTTATTGACTGACCAGCCTTGCAGAACGTAGTCTAGACAATAAGGAACAGCTATTGACTGACCAGCCTTGCAGAACGTAGTCTAGACAATAAGGAACAGCTATTGACTGACCAGCCTTGCAGAACGTAGTCTAGACAATAAGGAACAGCTATTGACTGACCAGCCAGGTTAGAACGTAGTCTAGACAATAAGGAACAGCTATTGACTGACCAGCCAGGTTAGAACGTAGTCTAGACAATAAGGAACAGCTATTGACTGACCAGCCAGGTTAGAACGTAGTCTAGACAATAAGGAACAGCTATTGACTGACCAGCCAGGTTAGAATGTAGTCTAGACAATAAGGAACAGCTATTGACTGACCAGCCAGGTTAGAACGTAGTCTAGACAATAAGGAACAGCTATTGACTGACCAGCCAGGTTAGAATGTAGTCTAGACAATAAGGAACAGCTATTGACTGACCAGCCTTGCAGAACGTAGTCTAGACAATAAGAAACAGCTATTGACTGACCAGCCAGGTTAGAATGTAGTCTAGACAATAAGGAACAGTTATTGACTGACCAGCCTTGCAGAACGTAGTCTAGACAATAAGGAACAGCTATTGACTGACCAGCCAGGTTAGAACGTAGTCTAGACAATAAGGAACAGCTATTGACTGACCAGCCAGGTTAGAACGTAGTCTAGACAATAAGGAACAGCTATTGACTGACCAGCCAGGTTAGAACGTAGTCTAGACAATAAGGAACAGCTATTGACTGACCAGCCAGGTTAGAATGTAGTCTAGACAATAAGGAACAGCTATTGACTGACCAGCCAGGTTAGAACGTAGTCTAGACAATAAGGAACAGCTATTGACTGACCAGCCAGGTTAGAATGTAGTCTAGACAATAAGGAACAGCTATTGACTGACCAGCCTTGCAGAACGTAGTCTAGACAATAAGAAACAGCTATTGACTGACCAGCCAGGTTAGAATGTAGTCTAGACAATAAGGAACAGCTATTGACTGACCAGCCAGGTTAGAATGTAGTCTAGACAATAAGGAACAGCTATTGACTGACCAGCCAGGTTAGAATGTAGTCTAGACAATAAGGAACAGCTATTGACTGACCAGCCTTGCAGAACGTAGTCTAGACAATAAGGAACAGCTATTGACTGACCAGACAGGTTAGAATGTAGTCTAGACAATAAGGAACAGCTATTGACTGACCAGCCTTGCAGAACGTAGTCTAGACAATAAGGAACAGCTATTGACTGACCAGCCAGGTTAGAATGTAGTCTAGACAATAAGGAACAGCTATTGACTGACCAGCCTTGCAGAACGTAGTCTAGACAATAAGGAACAGCTATTGACTGACCAGCCTTGCAGAACGTAGTCTAGACAATAAGGAACAGCTATTGACTGACCAGCCAGGTTAGAATGTAGTCTAGACAATAAGGAACAGCTATTGACTGACCAGCCAGGTTAGAATGTAGTCTAGACAATAACGAACAGCTATTGACTGACCAGCCTTGCAGAACGTAGTCTAGACAATAAGGAACAGCTATTGACTGACCAGCCAGGTTAGAATGTAGTCTAGACAATAAGGAACAGCTATTGACTGACCAGCCAGGTTAGAATGTAGTCTAGACAATAAGGAACAGTTATTGACTGACCAGCCTTGCAGAACGTAGTCTAGACAATAAGGAACAGCTATTGACTGACCAGCCTTGCAGAACGTAGTCTAGACAATAAGGAACAGTTATTGACTGACCAGCCTTGCAGAACGTAGTCTAGACAATAAGGAACAGCTATTGACTGACCAGCCTTGCAGAACGTAGTCTAGACAATAAGGAACATCTATTGACTGACCAGCCTTGCAGAACGTAGTCTAGACAATAAGGAACAGCTATTGACTGACCAGCCAGGTTAGAACGTAGTCTAGACAATAAGGAACAGCTATTGACTGACCAGCCAGGTTAGAACGTAGTCTAGACAATAAGGAACAGCTATTGACTGACCAGCCAGGTTAGAACGTAGTCTAGACAATAAGGAACAGCTATTGACTGACCAGCCAGGTTAGAATGTAGTCTAGACAATAAGGAACAGCTATTGACTGACCAGCCAGGTTAGAACGTAGTCTAGACAATAAGGAACAGCTATTGACTGACCAGCCAGGTTAGAATGTAGTCTAGACAATAAGGAACAGCTATTGACTGACCAGCCTTGCAGAACGTAGTCTAGACAATAAGAAACAGCTATTGACTGACCAGCCAGGTTAGAATGTAGTCTAGACAATAAGGAACAGCTATTGACTGACCAGCCAGGTTAGAATGTAGTCTAGACAATAAGGAACAGCTATTGACTGACCAGCCTTGCAGAACGTAGTCTAGACAATAAGGAACAGCTATTGACTGACCAGCCAGGTTAGAATGTAGTCTAGACAATAAGGAACAGCTATTGACTGACCAGCCTTGCAGAACGTAGTCTAGACAATAAGGAACAGCTATTGACTGACCAGCCAGGTTAGAATGTAGTCTAGACAATAAGGAACAGCTATTGACTGACCAGCCTTGCAGAACGTAGTCTAGACAATAAGGAACAGCTATTGACTGACCAGCCTTGCAGAACGTAGTCTAGACAATAAGGAACAGCTATTGACTGACCAGCCAGGTTAGAATGTAGTCTAGACAATAAGGAACAGCTATTGACTGACCAGCCAGGTTAGAATGTAGTCTAGACAATAAGGAACAGCTATTGACTGACCAGCCTTGCAGAACGTAGTCTAGACAATAAGGAACAGCTATTGACTGACCAGCCAGGTTAGAACGTAGTCTAGACAATAAGGAACAGCTATTGACTGACCAGCCAGGTTAGAATGTAGTCTAGACAATAAGGAACAGCTATTGACTGACCAGCCAGGTTAGAATGTAGTCTAGACAATAAGGAACAGTTATTGACTGACCAGCCTTGCAGAACGTAGTCTAGACAATAAGGAACAGTTATTGACTGACCAGCCTTGCAGAACGTAGTCTAGACAATAAGGAACAGCTATTGACTGACCAGCCTTGCAGAACGTAGTCTAGACAATAAGGAACAGCTATTGACTGACCAGCCTTGCAGAACGTAGTCTAGACAATAAGGAACAGCTATTGACTGACCAGCCAGGTTAGAACGTAGTCTAGACAATAAGGAACAGCTATTGACTGACCAGCCAGGTTAGAACGTAGTCTAGACAATAAGGAACAGCTATTGACTGACCAGCCAGGTTAGAACGTAGTCTAGACAATAAGGAACAGCTATTGACTGACCAGCCAGGTTAGAATGTAGTCTAGACAATAAGGAACAGCTATTGACTGACCAGCCAGGTTAGAACGTAGTCTAGACAATAAGGAACAGCTATTGACTGACCAGCCAGGTTAGAATGTAGTCTAGACAATAAGGAACAGCTATTGACTGACCAGCCAGGTTAGAACGTAGTCTAGACAATAAGGAACAGCTATTGACTGACCAGCCAGGTTAGAATGTAGTCTAGACAATAAGGAACAGCTATTGACTGACCAGCCTTGCAGAACGTAGTCTAGACAATAAGAAACAGCTATTGACTGACCAGCCAGGTTAGAATGTAGTCTAGACAATAAGGAACAGCTATTGACTGACCAGCCAGGTTAGAATGTAGTCTAGACAATAAGGAACAGCTATTGACTGACCAGCCTTGCAGAACGTAGTCTAGACAATAAGGAACAGCTATTGACTGACCAGCCAGGTTAGAATGTAGTCTAGACAATAAGGAACAGCTATTGACTGACCAGCCTTGCAGAACGTAGTCTAGACAATAAGGAACAGCTATTGACTGACCAGCCAGGTTAGAATGTAGTCTAGACAGTAAGGAACAGCTATTGACTGACCAGCCTTGCAGAACGTAGTCTAGACAATAAGGAACAGCTATTGACTGACCAGCCTTGCAGAACGTAGTCTAGACAATAAGGAACAGCTATTGACTGACCAGCCAGGTTAGAATGTAGTCTAGACATTAAGGAACAGCTATAGACTGACCAGCCTTGCAGAACGTAGTCTAGACAATAAGGAACAGCTATTGACTTACCAGCCAGGTTAGAATGTAGTCTAGACAATAAGGAACAGCTATTGACTGACCAGCCAGGTTAGAATGTAGTCTAGACAATAAGGAACAGTTATTGACTGACCAGCCTTGCAGAACGTAGTCTAGACAATAAGGAACAGTTATTGACTGACCAGCCTTGCAGAACGTAGTCTAGACAATAAGGAACAGTTATTGACTGACCAGCCTTGCAGAACGTAGTCTAGACAATAAGGAACAGCTATTGACTGACCAGCCTTGCAGAACGTAGTCTAGACAATAAGGAACAGCTATTGACTGACCAGCCTTGCAGAACGTAGTCTAGACAATAAGGAACAGCTATTGACTGACCAGCCTTGCAGAACGTAGTCTAGACAATAAGGAACAGCTATTGACTGACCAGCCAGGTTAGAATGTAGTCTAGACAATAAGGAACAGTTATTGACTGACCAGCCTTGCAGAATGTAGTCTAGACAATAAGGAACAGCTATTGACTGACCAGCCAGGTTAGAACGTAGTCTAGACAATAAGGAACAGCTATTGACTGACCAGCCAGGTTAGAATGTAGTCTAGACAATAAGGAACAGCTATTGACTGACCAGCCAGGTTAGAACGTAGTCTAGACAATAAGGAACAGCTATTGACTGACCAGCCAGGTTAGAATGTAGTCTAGACAATAAGGAACAGCTATTGACTGACCAGCCAGGTTAGAACGTAGTCTAGACAATAAGGAACAGCTATTGACTGACCAGCCAGGTTAGAATGTAGTCTAGACAATAAGGAACAGCTATTGACTGACCAGCCTTGCAGAACGTAGTCTAGACAATAAGAAACAGCTATTGACTGACCAGCCAGGTTAGAATGTAGTCTAGACAATAAGGAACAGCTATTGACTGACCAGCCAGGTTAGAATGTAGTCTAGACAATAAGGAACAGCTATTGACTGACCAGCCTTGCAGAACGTAGTCTAGACAATAAGGAACAGCTATTGACTGACCAGCCAGGTTAGAATGTAGTCTAGACAATAAGGAACAGCTATTGACTGACCAGCCTTGCAGAACGTAGTCTAGACAATAAGGAACAGCTATTGACTGACCAGCCAGGTTAGAATGTAGTCTAGACAGTAAGGAACAGCTATTGACTGACCAGCCTTGCAGAACGTAGTCTAGACAATAAGGAACAGCTATTGACTGACCAGCCTTGCAGAACGTAGTCTAGACAATAAGGAACAGCTATTGACTGACCAGCCAGGTTAGAATGTAGTCTAGACAATAAGGAACAGCTATTGACTGACCAGCCTTGCAGAACGTAGTCTAGACAATAAGGAACAGCTATTGACTGACCAGCCAGGTTAGAATGTAGTCTAGACAATAAGGAACAGCTATTGACTGACCAGCCAGGTTAGAATGTAGTCTAGACAATAAGGAACAGTTATTGACTGACCAGCCTTGCAGAACGTAGTCTAGACAATAAGGAACAGCTATTGACTGACCAGCCTTGCAGAACGTAGTCTAGACAATAAGGAACAGTTATTGACTGACCAGCCTTGCAGAACGTAGTCTAGACAATAAGGAACAGCTATTGACTGACCAGCCTTGCAGAACGTAGTCTAGACAATAAGGAACAGCTATTGACTGACCAGCCTTGCAGAACGTAGTCTAGACAATAAGGAACAGCTATTGACTGACCAGCCTTGCAGAACGTAGTCTAGACAATAAGGAACAGCTATTGACTGACCAGCCAGGTTAGAATGTAGTCTAGACAATAAGGAACAGTTATTGACTGACCAGCCTTGCAGAACGTAGTCTAGACAATAAGGAACAGCTATTGACTGACCAGCCAGGTTAGAACGTAGTCTAGACAATAAGGAACAGCTATTGACTGATTGTCACGATCGTCGTAAAGAGCGGACCAAAATGCAGAGTGGTATGTGTTCATGATGAAGTTTTTAATTAAAGAAAGCATTGAACACTGAATACAAAACAATAAAGGAATAACAACCGTGAAGCTATAATGAGAACTGTGCTGAACACAAGCAACTAACATAGACAATCACCCACAACGCACAATTTTTTTATTTTTTATTTTTTATTTTTTTACCTTTATTTAACCAGGCAAGTCAGTTAAGAACACATTCTTATTTTCAATGACGGCCTGGGAACAGTGGGTTAACTGCCTGTTCAGGGGCAGAACGACAGATTTGTACCTTGTCAGCTTGGGGGTTTGAACTCACAACCTTCCGGTTACTAGTCCAACGCTCTAACCACTAGGCCGCCACAATGACAAAACAGGCTACCTAAATATGGCTCCCAGTCAGAGAAAATGACTAACACCTGCCTCTGATTGAGAACCATATCAGGCCAAACACAGAAACAGACAAACTAGACATCCAACATAGAATGCCCACTCAGATCACACCCTGACCAAACAAAACATAGAAACATACAAAGCAAACTATGGTCAGGGTGTGATAGTACCCCCCCCGCCCAAGGTGCGGACTCCGGCCGCAAAACCTGAACCTATTGGGGAGGGTCTGGGTGGGCATCTGTCCTCTGGTGCTGGACGTGGCCTCCACTTCACCATAGTCTTAGTCCACTTTAGTAGCGTCAAATGAGCGGCGACCCTCGCCGCCGACCTAGGACTGGCAACCCTGCTAAAGGACCCCACTGGACTGAGGGGCAGCTCGGGACTGGGGGGCAGCTCGGGACTGAGGGGCAGCTCGGGACTGAGGGGTGACTTTTATTTAACCAGGTATTTATATATATAACCCTAACCCTTTATTTAACCAGGTATTTATATATACAACTACCTCTTTCCCAACTGTATTTAATTTTTATTTATTTATTTATTTTGCTCCTTTGCACCCCATTATTTTTATTTCTACTTTGCACATTCTTCCATTGCAAAACTACCATTCCAGTATTTTACTTGCTATATTGTATTTACTTTGCCATCATGGCCTTTTTTGCCTTTACCTCCCTTCTCACCTCATTTGCTCACATTGTATATAGACTTGTTTATACTGTATTATTGACTGTATGTTTGTTTATTCCATGTGTAACTCTGTGTCGTTTTATCTGTCGAACTGCTTTGCTTTATCTTGGCCAGGTCGCAATTGTAAATGAGAACTTGTTCTCAACTTGCCTACCTGGTTAAATAAAGGTAAATAATAAATAATAAATAATCCCTAGTGAGGGAGATGTGAGTCTCCGGCTTCAATATCCCTAGTGAGGGAGATGTGAGTCTCCGGCTTCAATATCCCTACTGGGGGAGATGTGAGTCTCCGGCTTCAATATCCCTAGTGAGGGAGATGTGAGTCTCCGGCTTCAATATCCCTACTGGGGGAGATGTGAGTCTCCGGCTTCAATATCCCTACTGGGGGAGATGTGAGTCTCCGGCTTCAATATCCCTACTGGGGGAGATGTGAGTCTCCGGCTTCAATATCCCTAGTGAGGGAGATGTGAGTCTCCGGCTTCAATATCCCTAGTGAGGGAGATGTGAGTCTCCGGCTTCAATATCCCTACTGGGGGAGATGTGAGTCTCCGGCTTCAATATCCCTAGTGAGGGAGATGTGAGTCTCCGGCTTCAATATCCCTAGTGAGGGAGATGTGAGTCTCTGGCTTCAATATCCCTAGTGAGGGAGATGTGAGTCTCCGGCTTCAATATCCCTAGTGAGGGAGATGTGAGTCTCTGGCTTCAATATCCCTAGTGAGGGAGATGTGAGTCTCCGGCTTCAATATCCCTAGTGAGGGAGATGTAAGTCTCCGGCTTCAATATCCCTAGTGAGGGAGATGTGAGTCTCCGGCTTCAATATCCCTAGTGAGGGAGATGTGAGTCTCCGGCTTCAATATCCCTACTGGGGGAGATGTGAGTCTCCGGCTTCAATATCCCTAGTGAGGGAGATGTGAGTCTCCGGCTTCAATATCCCTAGTGAGGGAGATGTGAGTCTCCGGCTTCAATATCCCTAGTGAGGGAGATGTGAGTCTCCGGCTTCAATATCCCTAGTGAGGGAGATGTGAGTCTTCGGCTTCAATATCCCTAGTGAGGGAGATGTGAGTCTCCGGCTTCAATATCCCTAGTGAGGGAGATGTGAGTCTCCGGCTTCAATATCCCTACTGGGGGAGATGTGAGTCTTCGGCTTCAATATCCCTAGTGAGGGAGATGTAAGTCTCCGGCTTCAATATCCCTAGTGAGGGAGATGTGAGTCTCCGGCTTCAATATCCCTACTGGGGGAGATGTGAGTCTCCGGCTTCAATATCCCTAGTGAGGGAGATGTAAGTCTCCGGCTTCAATATCCCTAGTGAGGGAGATGTGAGTCTCCGGCTTCAATATCCCTACTGGGGGAGATGTGAGTCTCCGGCTTCAATATCCCTAGTGCTGCTGGTTGATGACCCTGTTAATAAAAGTCTAAATGAACTCTGAACTTTCCCCAACGTATCCTTTGACCAGACTCATGCTGATACATATATTTGTCTGTTCGGCTCAACAGTGGAATTCCATGTAACAGTTGATTAAAGCCTTATTGAGGAAAAGCTACACCCAGAGAGGTGGGGGAGAGGTGGGGGAGAGGTAGGGGAGAGGTGGGGGAGAGGTGGGGGAGAGGTAGGGAGAGGTGGGGAGAGGTGAGGGGAGGGTAGGGGAGAGGTGGGGAGAGGTTGGGGGAGAGGTGTGGGGGAGGGTGGGGGAGAGGTGGGGAGAGGTGGGGGATGAGGTAGGGAGAGGTGGGGGAGAGGTGGGGGGAGAGGTAGGGGAGAGGTGGGGGAGAGGCTGGGGAGAGGTAGGGGAGAGGTTGGGGGAGAGGTAGGTGGAGAGGTGGGGGAGAGGTAGGGGAGAGGTGGGGGAGAGGTGGGGGAGAGGTAGGGGAGAGTGGGGAGAGGTGGGGGAGAGGTGGGGGAGAGGTAGGGGAGAGGTGGGGGAGAGGTGGGGGAGAGGTAGGGGAGAGGTGGGGGAGGGTAGGGGAGAGGTGGGGGAGAGGTAGGGGAGAGGTGGGGGAGAGGTGGGGGAGAGGTGGGGGAGAGGTAGGGGAGAGTGGGGGAGAGGTGGGGAGAGGTAGGGGAGAGGTAGGGGAGGTGGGGGAGAGGTGGGGGAGAGGTAGGGGAGAGGTGGGGAGAGGTGGGGGAGAGGTGGGGGAGAGGAAGCTACTTTCACCTCATTGGGCTCAGGATCAGTCACTGAGCTCTCTCTGTCTTTATGTCCCTTCTGGGTCTCTCCCTCTTTCTCTCTCTTTCTTCATGTCCCTTCTGGGACTCTCCCTCTTTCTCTCTCTCTGTCTCTCTCTATTTCTCTCTCTGTCTCTCCCTCTTTCTCTCTCTCTCTCCCTCTCTCTCTCCCTCTTTCTCTCTCTCTTTCTCTCCCTCTTTCGCTCTCTTTCC